>NW_022437159.1:479415-550209 GCF_009761245.1 Sapajus apella
AAAAAAAAAAAAAAAAAAAAAAAAAAAAAAAAAAAAAAAAATTATCTAGGTGTGGTGGCACGTGTCTATAGTCTCAGCTACTCGGGAGGCTGAGGCACAAGAATTGCTTGAACCTGGGAGACAGAAGTTACAGTGAGCCAAGATCATGCCACTGCACTCCAGCCTGGACAACACAGTGAAACTCTGTCTCAGAAAAAAAATCTTTAAAGCATCATGAGAGAAATGGCATACCACAGAAAAGCGTTGCTTAATAAGATTAACAACTGGTTTCTCACCAGAAACCATACAAGCCAAAAGGCAGTGGGATGACATATTCAGCAAGTAAGAAAAGGAAAAAAAATTATCAACAAAGAAATCTATACCTGGAAAACTATCTTTGAAAATTTAAGGAGAGTAACCAGGCAAGGTGGCTCACTCTTGTAATCCTAGCACTTTGGGAGGTCGAAGAGGAAGGATCACTTGAGCCCAGGAATTCAAGACCAGCCTGAACAACATAGCAAGGCCCCATCTCTATAAAAAAAAGTTTTTTTAATTAGCAGGGTATGATGGCAATGCCTGCATGGGAGGCTTAGATAGGAGGATCACTTGAGCCCAGGAGGTTGAGGCTGCAGTGAGCCATGGACCACCACTGCACTAGAGCCTGGGTGACCAAGCGAGATTCTGTCTGAAAAGAAAAAAAAAGAGCAGAAGGAGAAATTAAGTCATTCCTAAATAAATGGAGAGAATTTATCACTATCAGACGCTCCCGTACAAGAAATGGTAAAGAAAGTCCTTCAGTCTGAAACGAAAGACTATTAGATGATAATTTAAATTCACACAAAGAAATAGAGTGCCAGTGAAGGTAGCTACATAGGTAAATATAAGTGATAGTATATGTGTGCTTTTATTTGTAACTCTTTTCTCTGTTCTGATTTAAATGACAATCACATAAACAGTAATGATAAAACTACGTTGATGGGATTATAGTGTATAGAGT
Source organism: Sapajus apella (assembly GCF_009761245.1). Lineage (NCBI taxonomy): Eukaryota > Metazoa > Chordata > Mammalia > Primates > Cebidae > Sapajus > Sapajus apella. The sequence continues at coordinate 480,392 of NW_022437159.1, forward strand.
AGTAATTTTGTGGCAATGATAGTACAAAGGACAGGATAGGGAACAGAACTATATTAGAGTATATTTGCATACAATTGTATGTATATTTGTGTACAATTGAAAGTGAGTTGCTAGGCCAGGAGCAATGGCTCACTCCTGTAATATCAACATTTTGGGAGGCTGAGGTGGGAGTATCAGTTGAGCCCAGGAGTTCAAGACCAGCCTGGGCAACATAAAGAGACATCATCTGCATTTAAAAAAAAAAAAAGTTGGATACATTGGCTCACACCTGTCATCCCAGCTACTGGGGAGGCTGAAGTGGGAGAATAGTTTAACACCAGGAAGTCAAGGCTGCAGTGGGCCATGGTCATGCCACTGCATTCCAGCCCAGGTGACAGAACGAGACTCTGTCTCAAAAAATAAAAATTATTATTAATCCAAACTCAATTACTTTAAATTAAGGTGTTAATTGTAATTGTCACAAAAAAACACTAAGAAAATAATTCAAAAAATATAATAAAAGAAACAAGGGAATCAGAGTGGTGCACTAGAAAATACCTATGATCATCTCAGTAAATGCAGATAAAGCATTTGATGAAATTCACAACTTTTCCTGATTTAAAAAACCCCACACAGGCCAAGCACAACGGCTCACACCTATAATCCCAGTACTTTGGGAGGCCAAGGCCGGCAAGTTACTTGAGGTCAAGAGTTCGAGATCAGCCTTGGCCAACATGGTGAAATCATGTCTTTACTAAAAATACAAAAATTAGCTGGGTGTGGTGGTGCATGCCTGTAGTCCCAGCTACTCAGGAGGCCAAACCAGAAGAATCTCTTAGACCTGGGAGGCAGAGGTTGCAGTGAACTGATATGATACCATTGCACTCCAACCTGGACAACAGAGCAAGACTCCATCACAAAATTAATTAACTAATTAATTTAAGAACCCCACTCAACAAATTAAGAATTAAAAAAAAAAAAAAAAAACTTCTTCAACTTGATAAAGGGCATCTATGAAAAACCCACAGCTAACTAATAGCATGCTTAATGGTGAAAGACTGAATGATTTCCCCCAATATCAGGAACATGACAAGGATGTTCACTCCTGCTGCTTCTGTTTAACTTTATATTCACGGTTCTAGCCAGGACAGTTAAACAGAAAGGAGGCATTAAAGACATTAATATGGGAAAAGAAGTAAAACTATCTCTGTTTGCAGGTGGTGTGATCTTATGCACAGAACATTCTAAAGAATCCACATCTGGCACCTGTGCCCCTAAACTTAAAGTTGAAGGAAAAATAAATGTTTCCCAACCTCGAGTGAAAAAATATATTCTTTTGTATTCTTCCTGAATTTTTACCTTTTACATTTGAATCCTTAATGTATATGGAATTGATTTTTTATATTTGGTTTGAGATACATATATAATTTCATTTTTCCCCAGTTTAATTTTGGTGAAGTCCAATTTCTCAATGTTTTCTTCTGTAATTTATGCTTTTGGTGTCATATCTAAGAAACTGTTACCTAACTCAAGGACATGAAGATGTATTCCTGTGTTTTATCATGAGGATTTTATAGTCAAATCAATAGCCTAACTTCCTCCCTTAACAACTAGAAAATGAGGCTGGGCATGGTGGCTCACACCTGTAATCCCAGCATTTTGGGAGGCGAAGGCAGGAGAATCACTTGGGGTCAGGAGTTTGAGAACAGCCTGGCCAACATGGTGAAACCCCATCTCTAATAAAAATGCAAAAGTTGTCCCAGTACTATTTATTTATTAAATGCTAGCGGTTTTTTCCCCCTCAGCTGATCTGCAGTTCCAGCTGTATCATAAGTCTGCATACAGTGTGGTTTTCTTTCTGTATTCTATTCTGTTATTATTTTGCTTACCTCTAAACAGATCATTGTCTTAATTACTATGGTTTTATAATAAATCTTGATCTGAAAAAAAAAGAATCCACCAAATAAATTATTAAAGTTAGCAAATGCCTTCAGCAAGATTGCATGATTCAAAACCAATATAAAAAGAAATCATTTGTACTCCTATACATGAGCAACAAATAATTTTAAAATGAAATGAAGAAAAGTTACATTTACAAAAGCATGAATAATAAAATACTTAGGAATTAATTTGACAAAAGAAATGTAAGACCAATACACTGAAATATATAAAACTTTATTGAAAGAAATTAAAGAAGACCTAAAGAAGACATCTCTTGTTCTTGGATTGGAAGACTTAATACGATGTTAAGATGGCAATACTTCACAAATTGATCTACAGATTCAGTGCAATTCCTTCCAAAATCCCATCTGAATTTTTTTCAGAAATTGACAAAATGGTCCTAAAATGCATATGGAAGTGCAAGGGATCCATAATAGCTAAAACACTTGAAAAAGTAGAACAAAGTGAAAGGACTCACACTGTCCAATTTTAAAATTTTGTACAAATTTACAGTAATCAAGATAGTGTGGTACTGGCATAATAGTAAAAATATAAGTAAACAGAATGGAATTGAGATTCCAGAAATCTTTACATTTACCATCAATTGACTTTTGATAAGGATACCAAGATAATTCAGTGGTGCCAGGACAACTAAAAGCAAAAAAAAAATGAAGAAGAAGACTGTGGAAGCATGAAAGAGGACTTCTTCCTCACATCATACACAAAAATTAACTCAAAATGTATCATAAGCCTAAAAGTAAGAGGTAAAACTATAAAATCCTCATAATAAAACATACTAAATCTTCATGGCCTTGAGTTAAGTAACAGTTTCCTAGGTATGCCACCAAAAGCACAAATTACAAAAGAAAAAGTTGATAAATTGGGCTTCACCAAAATTAAAAATTCCTTAGAGATGTTCAGCAGTAGAATTGAACTGTCAAAAGAAAAAAAAAAAAAACAGAGAACTTGAAGATAGACTGATAGAGATTATGCAGTCTGAAGAAGAGAGAGAAAATGAAAAGAATGAAAATCAACAGCCTCAGGGAAATGTGGAATACCTTTAAATGCACCAATGTATTTGCAATGGGAGTACCAGAAAGACAGAAAAAGAGAAAAAAAAGGAAAAATATTTGGAGAAATATAGATGAAAGCTTCCCAAATTTTCTGAAAAACATAAGCTACATATGCTTAATGAACTCTACATAGGTAAATGCAAAGTGATATAGACCCAGACACATCAGAGTAAAAATGCTGAAAGTCAAAGACAAAAAGAAAATACTGAAGTCAGCAAGAGAAAAACAGGTCATCCATACAAGGGAACCTCAATTAGACCAACAGATGACTTTCCATAAGAAACAATGAACTCTGGAAAGCAGTAGGTGTTGGTACATATTCAAAGGACTACAAAAAAAACCCTGTCAACCAATAATCACATATTCAGCAAAACTACGTTCAAAAATGAAGGATAGGCTGGGCGTAGTGGCTCAAATGTATAATCCCAACATTTTGGGAGGTCAAGGTGGTATGATTGCTTGAGCTCAGGAGTACACCAGCTGTACAACGTGGCAAGACCCTGTCTCTACAAAAAGAAAAAAAATTAGCTAGGTGTGGTGGCACACACCTGTAGTCCCAGCTACTCAGGAGGCTGAGGCAGGAAGATCACTTGAGCCTGGGAGGTAAAGGCTGCAGTGAATCATGTTTGTGCCACTGCATTTCAGCCTGGGCAACAGAGCAAGACCCTGTCTCAAGAAAGAAAGATAATGAAGGATAAGTAAAAGTATGTACTGATGATGATTGCACAATCCTGTGAACATACTAAAAATCACTGAAGTGTAAACTGAAAAGTAAATTTTATAGTAGATGAATTATATCTCAATAAAGCTGTTTTTAAAAGTGTTTACCTCCCACCAACACTTCTAATCAGCACCACTGCCTGACCTGCACAGCGTCTGAGCAAGGTTATTACCTGAGCCAATCTTAGTGCCCAGGCTGCTCTGCATCTTTGCTGAATTCCGGAGATGCGGCCTCATACCTGACAGTTCTATCACAGCCGAAATGCTTGGGGTCCATTTGAGCTTTTATTTATATAGGAGCTTCTTTCAACTTGTTGTTCAGTCAGAGTTAGTTCGACATCGTGAAATCAAACAGAAAACCATCGGCTTATTTCTCTGCTCCCTGAGAGCTAAGGTCCGTGTGCATACGTGCTATTAACTCCTGCCTCTTCTGTGCCAGTGCTGTACTGGGCATTTTCCACACCCACAGAATATCTCATTCAGTCCTTGCAGCCATGCTGAGAGACAGAAGTGGTTACTTCCAATGTTTCACAGGAGCAAGCTCTTAACTCTTTGTCCCAACTCACTAACTCATTATTGCCTCTGGATTTGCCAACTTCTCAGTCTCATTTCATCTACTTGCAAACTCGGTTTAAAAGCACTTGGCCCACTCTGCTCCTTTGGGGAAAAGTCCCTGAAGGTTGTTGTCCTTATGCTGGGAGTAGGTTCAGGCTTCTGAGGGCTGGAAGTCAGAGCGCAGCATCTTACAACTGAGTTGGCTGAATAGGAGAGGCAGAGGGCTCAGTCAGGACCAGGAAGAGCAGGTCACAGGTAGAGGGTAAATTAGGATTCCGGGGGCAACAGAAAGGAGCAGGTGTGGGGCTGTGAGCAGGGACAGTGACCCTGGCAGTCTCAGGCCTCGGAAGCCAGCCCTCACCTGCTGGTGTGTGGGCCAGGCCCCTGCCAGGCTGTGGGAAATACTCTTCCCCGTTTGCATTTCAGGAAGGCTAAACACACCCTTTGGGAAACACTGGAGACATGAGGGGCTAGGACCTGAAGGTGGGCACTGTGGGCTCTCAAACCTACCACGCACCTCTGCTTACCTGGTAACACGGCCAGCAGCTTGCCCAGCCAGGCTTCCTTTCCTAACCCCGAGGTGTGAATGGGCAAGATTTCCAGTTTGAGGAACTCTCTTGGGCCACATCCATTCAGCCTAAGAGGCCCCAGAATCATCGAACCCTCTACTTCATCGGATGCATTTTCCTTATTGCCCAGGTTGTCTGGCTCTTACTGAATTGCTCCCACATTCCTGACAGCAAAGTCAGTGGATCCAGCCTACGCCTGGAACATGTTTGAAGGCTGTGCGCAGAAGGGCTGGGCCATGGGGCACCACCATGTGGTCACCTGGAGGCCCTGCAGCCAGCTCACTTTCTAAGCAGGGACCCCTGGCTGGCCTGGACCAACCCCTCTGTCCCATCCATCACTCTTGCACGCCCAGCTTCCTGCGGGCCATATAGTCCATCTCCAGAGGCTGTGGCAGCCACAGCACAAACCTAGAATAAGAAGTCAAGTGCAGAGGGCTTCGAAGACACGATGGCCTCCAGGCACTCTTGCCTTCATCCATTTGGCCTTCATCCATTCAGCACATACTGACCAAGAGCTTGTGCCTGCCCACCTCTGATCTGGGCAGCAGGGAGACAACATGAACAGGGCAGACGTTCTCCCAGGAATGTGCTCCCTCTTAGGGAAGTGTCTTGCTTGGGGCTGACAGAAGCAGTCCCCAGCCCGCAAGTAAATAATCTCTACCGATTGCAACAAGGGCTCGGAAGGAAATAACCAGGGAAAGATGATAGAAACCAATGCAGGAAGGGTGAGGAGACATCTTTGTTTTTTTTTGTTTTTTTGATACAGAGTCTCACTCTATTGCCCAGGCTGGAGTGCAGTGGCACGATCTCGGCTCATTGCAACCCCTACCTCCCAGGTTCAAGCGATTCTCCCACCTCGGCCACCTGAGTAGCTGGGATTACAGGCGCCACCGCCACACCCAGCTAATATTTGTAGTTTTAGTATAGAGGGGGTTTTGCCATGTTGACCAAGCTGGTCTCAAACTCCTGACCTCAGGTGATCCACCCGCCTCGGCCTCCCAAAGAGCTGGGATTGCAGGCATGAGCCACCGCTCCCGGCCTTGTCTTTGACATCTTTGGATGTCACAGTTGTGGAAGGTTTTCCAAGGTAGTGGCAGTGGAGCCATGCCACGCCACGCCAGCTACAGGAACATAGCCGATGTGGGCTGAAGGGAGTTGGCACCTTGGGGAACTGAGAGGAAAGCGTGGAGCAGAGCACCGTGCCCGAGGGTGTTGGAGACTGGCGAGGATTGGACCATGCAGGAAGGCTGGGCCAGGAGTTGGGATTTCATTCCATGTGTTGTGGGAAGCCCTGCAAAGGAGCTGGGCATTTTTTAAACCCCCCTCTGGCTGGTAGAGTTGGGTGCCCAAGAGAAGGAATTCAATTAGGAGGCTGTGATGGTGGTGCTGGCATGAAGCAATGGTAGCCTGGTGACATGGTGCCAGTAGGGCCCAAAAGAGGTGGTGGGCAGTGTGTTTTAAAGTCTTGTAGATGAGCTCGAGGTGGCCTGTCCCACTAGCCACGAGATCAGTCTCTGGAATGCTCCCATTCCCACTCTACCACCCCCTCTAGAGACCATGGATGGTACCATAGGTTTAGGGTCCTACAGGGCTGCCTCTGGCTGGACTGCCGCCTCACTACCCAGGTGATCTCCAGCAAAGTTCAGTACACATTAGAGCTCTTTCTGTCAGAACACTTTCTCTCTGCCTCAGGTCACAGGAAGACGTGACCCTGGGCATGGCAACCTTTCTGGGCCTCAGTTTTCTCGCCTGTGAAATGCACCTAGTGAGGCTGCAGCAGGCATTACGTGAAATGGTCTGGGGAACGCATTCAGGGGAGTTGCCAGCGCTTGATGAGCACTCAGCAAGGGAGCGATGGTTACTCTTGTAGCCCCTCCTGTGCCTCGTCTGGGTTGTACCTCACGCCAGTCCCCAAGGCTCTGCTCTCAGGACCTCAGGCTCTCAGAATAATAATCCCAGTCTGAGCTTCCTTGGAGGCATCTTGGACGTGAGTGAGGAAAGGTAGCAACAGCTAGGAGGAGCAGACAAAGACACAGAGCTTTCTCCAGCCACTGTCAGGTTCAAGCACATTGATGCTTTGTCTTGGTGAGCTACACACAAATATCCAATAATGTGAAAGAGCCCGGGCTGGGAGGTCAGTCTCCCTGCTGCTCCTGCCCTCTGGCCATTTGGCCCCCCTACTCAGAAGCAACCCTGATAACCACGTCCTTGCACCCATATCTAGAGATGTTCTGCTTGTATAAACAAAAGTCTACAGATCATTTTTACTACATGCCATTCTATACCTTTTTAAAATGCAAAAATACACCCTGGAGATCGTTCCATATCAGAACTTATAGAGCATTACCTTTTTCACAGCTGCATAGTATTCCATTTGCAGATGTCACATCCTCTATTTAATCAGTTACATCTGTGCCATTTCTAATACTTTTGCTATCTCAATACTTCCGTGATGAGAACTGTTTTTATACCTATCCCCTTACATATGTGTTAACGTAGCTGCAGAATGTATTTTTAGGAGGATAATTGCTGTGGCAATTGGCATATACCTTTTAAATCTTAATGAGTATTGCCAGATCACTCTCTAGAGAGAAGGTTCCAATTTATCCTCTCGCCAGTGTATGAGGTGACTGTCCTCATTGCCCTTCACACAGTAGCTCATGAGATTTTTTTCATTTTTTTAACCTGATAGGATTGGAATTTTAACCTTTGTTTCTTTTATTATGAATGAAGATTAGCACTTGTAGCTACAAAAGTTAATCCTCGTTCATAATCCAGTTATTTCAGGGCTATTTGTATTTTCTGTTCTGTGACCACTTCATTCATACCTTTGGATATATTGTTTTTACTAGGTTGCTGACGTTTAAAGAGATGTAGGAGTGTTTTTCTTTTTTATGTCAAGGTATCTGGCCTTTGTGACATGAGTTAGATATATTTTTCCTAGGTTGGCTTTTTTTTTTTTTTTTTTTTTTTTTTTGAGCAATACTGTCTCACTCTGTCACCCATGCAGGGGTGCAGTGGCGTGATCTTGGCCCACTGCAACCTCCACCTCCCAGGTTCAAGCAATTCTCCTGCCTCAGCCTCCCAAGTAGCTGGGATCAGAAGCACATGCAAGCATGCCCAGATAATTTTTTCTTTTCTTTTTTTTGTTTGTATTTTTAATAAAGATGGGGTTTTGCCATGTTGACCAGGGTGGTCTCAAATTCCTGACCTCAAGTGATCCGCCTGCCTCGGCCTCCCAAAGTGCTGGGATTACAGGTGTGAGCCACCGTGCACGGCCTAGGTTGGCTTTTGACTTTATTCCAAGACTTTCTGCCTTGCAGACATTTTGGGGGTTTATATGGTTGGATCAGACCTCTCTTTTCTGGCTTCTGGATTATGAACCATAGGTGCAAAAGCCTGCCCCTCTCTAAGACTAGAAAGGAATGTTCCCACATTTTCTTCTAGGATTTTTATGGTTTTCTTAACATGTAAAATCTTTGATCCTTTTGGAATTTTTCCCGGTTGATGCTAAGGCATGGATCTAATTTCATTTTTTCATGATAACTCATGGTTATAACACATCTCCCCCTACCGTTCCCAGAGGCTCAGGTGTGGGAGCACTGTGGATGGAGCCAGATGGTGGTTGGGGGAGACACGTTACCACATGGAAGGCACCATTGGGTTCGGGCCTTTGTCTTAGGAACAAGACAGTGAGGAGGGAGTTTCAGGATCAGATCCGCATTTTAAGAAACCTGACTCTGGCCCCAGAAAGGGAGACCGGGGTGGTGATAGGGCATCATTCCTAAAGCCATCTCTGATCCCAGGTGCACCTACCTCGTTGCTAGTTGGTTCCAGCCCCTGGCTCACCAGCCCTCTCTCCCACAATACTTCTGGGTTAATTCCTATGAATCTTGATAGCCACATAGAAGCCTCTTACACAGGCTGGCCTCAGGACTCCACTGCCTCCTCTCCTCCGATAGGCTTGGCCTCCCCCGACCACAACATCTCCCTCCCGAGGTCTTGCCAGATATAAATGCAGCATGCACAAATTCTCAGTTCACAAATTCCAGCCCGCTCCCACTCCCTGACTGTCACAACCCATCTGTCTCCAGCCTTCAGATGCATGGATCCCAGCCCCTTGACCCTCACCCCTCACCCCTCAGCCCTCAGCCCTTCAGCTGGAACCCCGACAGCTCTCCCGTGTCACTTCCCTGCTCCTCCCTGCTCCCTCCTTCTCACTCCCCAAAAGCCCCACCCCAAACTGAAGCCAGCCCTCCACACGCTGCACTCCAGTACAGGCAGATCACCCCCATCGTCTCCCTTTGAATTCCACATTACAGCCCCCCGTGGCCCTTTCTGCTGCCTGGCTGAGGCCACATTGTCCAGCCCATTCAGACTCTCCCCACTCCATCCCTGAACATCTCCTGCACCATCATCACCGAGGCTGATGGCCTCACTTCCTACTTCACCGAAAGAGTTGGCACCATCAGAAGAGAACTTGCCCGAGCGCCACCTCCATGGCCACATGCCTAGCAGCGCCAGGCACTCCTCCTCCTGCTATCCCCGCGGAAGCACTGTCCAGGCCCCCTCTGTGCCAGCGCCAGGAGCCAGCCCCTCTTACTCCCCTCTTGCTCCAGGGATCTCCCCTCCTCTTCCTCTGCTGGACCATTCCCATCCTACAAGCATGGTGCCATGTCTCTCATCCTAAAGAAATACCCGTCTCCAGGCCCCACCGCCACAAAGCAACAGTTCTTTTGCTTCCCTTTGCAGCGGAGCTCCCCAAAAGCACCCACTGTCTGCATCCCTCCACCCCCTTCTCTCCGAAACCCTTTCCCATCAGACCCGACTCCCATCACTTCCTGAACATGCCTCTGCGTTGCTGCATCCAGTTCCCGGTCTCCTCACTCGACCCGTCAGCAGGGCAATCACTGTGTCCTGTGCACAGGTGATCTCTCCCCCCTGAGACACTTTCTCTACTTCACTTCCAGGACTTCCTTATCTTCTCTCCAACTTGCAGCAATTCCTTGTGTGCCAAGCTCCTGACCCCTTCAGCCAAACCTGCTCCACCACTACCTCCCCACCTCTGTTGATGGCAGCCGCATCCTTTCAGTTGCTCAAGCCAAAACTGGGGAAATCCTCTTGGCTGTGCTGTCAGAATCAATCCAGAACCCAACCACATCCACCACTTCCACTGTCACCACCAGCTGTGAGCCACCATCCTCTCTCCCCGCAGCACACAGTAGCCTCTGGGTTCTACCCCTGCCATCCAACACAGGGGATTTTTCAAATATGAGCCAGACCACATTCTCTCTGTGCTCAAAACCCTGTCAGGGCTTCTGTCTCAGAGAAAAGACGAAGTCCTAAGAATGGCCAAGGCCCTACCCAATCACCCCACCCCATCACCCCTCTGAAGCCACCTCCCACTCTTTCTGGCTGTGAGGAAAAGAGCAGAGGTAGGGCAGGAATAGAAGGGGGTGTGTGACTGAGAGATTGCTTTGCCATCCAAGGAATGAGAGCGTGTTTCAGAGGTGTCGGGCAGGACCTGCTTGACAGGGCAAGCTTGACTAAAATCCAGAGGGACCGCAGATGGGGCCAGGCTCTGGGCAATACAGAGGGGACAGTGGCCTGAATTGAAGGTGGGTCAGTTCCTGCGAGTTAACCTGAGGGGCATGGAGAGGAGGGCAGGTGCCGGAGCAGATTGCAGGGCAGGGGCAGGTGGAGAGGCAGGTACAGGTATAGGCACAGGTGCAGATGGAGGCACAGACGCAGGTGTGCACGGGGGCGGCGCAGGGGCAGGGCACGCTGAGGTTTCTGTGCAGGCAGAGGCACAGGTACAGGCGCAGATGCATCCAGCGTTGGAAAGGCAATGGTGAACCTGTCCAGCAACTTTTGTTTTCTTTGGAAAATAGGAATCAATGTCATTGGCTGACAGTGAGGAGTCAGCTCCATGGGATGTCCCAGTTGCCACCATCTTGCTCTGCCCTGCCCCTGATCTAGACTTGGGAAAACCACTGTCCCCCATGTCATCATTCTTGGATAGGCGCACATCAGTGTTTCAAGCCAGAAATCCTTGTCATCTCTCTCTCCCCCGTGCACCCTCTACCATGTAAACCCCGTCTCTCTTCTGACAGCCATCTCCTGACTCTCCGTTCTCCCCCTCGCCCACCAGCACCTGCACGGGGACACCTTGGCGCATCTCCAGGGGAACTCTTGCCCCTCCCCATCACTCCTCCATGCAGAACCCTTTGCTGACTCCCCTTTACCCTTAGAACCAAGCCCCCCCAGACCGTGACATGGAAACAAACCCTGGGCTTGGCTGGCCCTACCTTCTCCAGCCCTCCCACGGCTGCCTTGGCCTCCACTTCTCCTGGTTCCTCAAAAGCCCATGATCTTGGCATGTTCTGATTTTTTCATCTCTGCAACACTCCTCTCTCCTCTTTTCTCACCCTCCGCACTCGGCCCAGGCTGGGTCAGGGCCCTTGTGCTGTGCTTAGAGCTTCCTGGCCTTCTCCCTGTGTAGCTGTTCTCTTGAGGATCTGTCTGCTTCATCAGCATTGGTGAGCCAGGGGTCTTACGTCTTGCACTCACCCCCGGTCCCATTAGCTCCCCCCATGGCTCCTGGCTCATAGTTGTGACATGCAAATTGTGCCGGCCGCTGACTGCCGGGTGCTGCCTCCCCGTGCGGCCTCATTCTCAAGTGATGTTCGGGGTCTGTTTGGCAGCGGGGTGGCTTAGTGCACAGCGCCAAGGGGTGGTACAGCTGGGAGACTCCCTCCATCCAGCATGCGCTCGCTCTACCCCTAACCAATGTTGTGGCCCCACACAAGTCGCTGCCCTGTGAGCCTCTGCGTTGCCAGCTGTCCAGTAGAGATGTTCATCAGACCTCTCACAAAAGATGGTTGGGAAGGTCAGATGCAATAACAGCCATACGACGTGCTTCACAGGCTGTGAGGGGAAGCCCCGGTGGGTACCCTAATTGTCCTCTGTGAGACTCCATCTGGTAGGCAAGCCCCAGCCCCAGCCCCAGTCCCAGCGCCTGCTACTCCTCATGCATTTCCAACTCTGGGGCTGGGCTGCAGGAACTCCTCCTTCAAAAAGCCTGTTCAGCCACACCCATTTGCCCTTACTCCCAGCATTCCCTCTGTCCAAAATGTTTACTCCCCTAGTCTCTCTCCTCAGTAGAAACAAACCATCCCCTCAGGAGCACCAGAGCTCGTTCTTCAAGTAGGAACAAGTTCTGATTCCTACTCAGTGCCAGAAACAAAAGCCACCTGGTGACATAAATGCATGCACCCATGCCGGTGGGAATTGTCACCACCGGCCCCTCCAAGGGAAACGTGCTCCTTCTGCTCTGCCCCCAGCTTCAGGCCTGATGCCTGATTTCGAGGCCAGGAGACAGCCATGGCAGCTTCAAAGCCTTGCAGGGAGAGGTGGCCGGGAACTGTGCTGAGGACTGGCGAGGCGGCTCTGCCTTCAACGCTGACTGTGGCTTCTCTGCTTGTGTTTTGCAGGTCCTCCAGTAAGTGTCCTGGACTGTGCTGTCTGCTTCTGAAAGATAAGATGTTTGGCTCTCTCTCTGTTGCAATTCCATGAAAATAATTTTGGTTAGGGAGGTATGTCCTCAAAAAAAATAGGTCCTATTAAAAAGCGGCCAGGCACGGTGGCTCACGCCTGTAATCCCAGCACTTTGGGAGGCCGAGGTGGGTGGATCATTTGAGGTCAGGAGTTTGAGACCAGCCTGGCCAACATGGTGAGACCCTGTCTCTACTAAAAATACAAAAATTAGCCAGGCATGATGGCAGGTGCCTGTAATCCCAGCTACTTGGGAAGCTGAGGCATGAAAATTGCTTGAACCCAGGAGGTAGAGGTTATAGTGAGCTGAGATCATGCCACTGCATTCCAGCCTGGGCAACAGACAGAGCAAGACTTCATCTCAAAAACAAAAACCAAAAATCACGTGTTTGGGGGAAAAAATCAGTCCTATACGGGAGTCATGTTATTTGTTAATTTGTGGATGAATGCAGACACAAAATTCCGCAGGCTTGACCTGTCCCCTGGAACATTCTGGGACCATTGACCTTGCAAGAGAGACAGCGGCACAAGCCTGGCTGTTCCTCACCAAATCTTAAGCTCACTTTGGTGCACAGAGATGTTAGCACTATGCCCATAGTTTTAAAGTGCTCTGTGGCAGTTGATGTTTCTAAATGCTAGTGCTTCAGTGTCCCATGATTTGGCGGAAAGGCCGTAAAGTCAGGCAGTTGTCCGAGGAATAAGTCAGGCTTGATCGCTAGACCCTGGGGTTCATTTTTCTTCCTTGCCAGAATGTGGATCAGACAGCTGAGACCTTGTGAACACAGCTGGCTGGTGAGGCTGTTGCGCTGGGGCAGGAGGAAAAATGTCACTGCATTTGTGAGGGGTGTGAAGGGTATGAGGGGAAGCACTGGGCAGCCCCCCTGAACATCTCCTGGCCAGCCAGAGACAGCTTTGGATGCAGGGGATTGCAAGTGGCCCTAGAAACCCCATTCATTATTCATGGCGCAAGATGTGCCTGTCTTTGATTTGTCTTGTCAGTTTTTCAAAGCCTGATAAATCCCAATTAGTCCATTCAAGAAGCACATTGACAGTCAGCCGGAGCCAAAATCAGCCTTTTCAAGGAATTCCTTTCAGATGAGCCATTTTATTTTTTACTTCCATGTACCGTGATTCATTTCCTGATCAGTGCCCTTCGGAATCTGGGCTGCTCGGTGCTTGCAGCCCCACCATGAGCCAAAAAGCAAGGCAGCAGAACTGTGTCCATTTATTGGCCTCAAGCAACATTCCGCTGCGGAGTTCTTCCTGGCTGTCTCAGGGAGGTTAGCCTGCGTGAGCTTGCTGAAGTACCTAACGCCAGGGGCTATGGTGTGATTTTTTTTAACTTGGTGATTAAAATATTAAATGTATTAAATAAATGCAGAAATTCTCAAGCTGCAACCTAGAAGGGTCTGACCTGGGAGATGGGTGGCAAAGTGTGGCACAGCCAGGGTGGTCACTGCTCCAGGGACCCAAGAGGGCAGAGAAGCATCCAGCCACAGTGAATGCCACCCATATTCACAGCTTCCAAAGCTCTCTTTCTCAGTTCACCCCATCCCGGCGGCAACTGAGAGGAAACAAGGCTCTCCTCCAGGCCTCTCTGCAGGCCCAGCTTAAGGAACATCTTCAGTTTCTGGTTGGGTCATGTGGCTGTGGCTCCACACGCTGGAACCCGACATCCCCACGTGGCATTTACCATATGCCTAGCTAGTGTGGGGAGGATACACATGGGACTATGCCCAGGGCCCCATGAAGCCCTGAGGCTCCTCGTCCATCCCTCCAGCCTAGCCCTCCGAGGCAGGAAAGGGGTGCTCTGCCCCCAAGACCCCCAGAGCCCTTGAGTCCTCCCCCTACAGAGCGAGTCACCACCAGCTGTCTCCGCTGCACACCACGAGACTCGGGGGCAGATGGGGGGCCGGGCCCTGATTGAGTTCTAAGTGTTGCCATATGGTTTCTGCTAAAAGTCTCTTTATTAATGACGTATTAATTACCACAGGGGCAATCAGGACGAGATGGCTACCCGGTAATTTGTCTTTTATTTTTTGTTCTCTTCACCCTTTTCTCTTAAGCCAATATTCTTTCCCTGAGCCTTGACTGAACTCTGTCTGAGCTCCTGTCTCCTCCTCTGCCCCTCAGCAGCCGTGGTCTCTCTGTGGAGGGGATTAGCGTGAGCTCTAGGGAGACAAAGGCTGCGCAGATCTCCAGGGCTGCCCAGGAGGCAAAGCAAAGCACCTTGGGTGGGTGTCTGGGCAGCACTGAAGCCACCTAGCACCGCTTCTTCAGCAAGTCCAGCCAAGAGCCAGTGGGCCAGCCCCACACTGTGGCCTGCTCCACCGGACAGGCTGAGCCTCTTCTCGGTGGACGGGGGACTCCCTGTCCCAGCCACCGTTCCTCGTCATCATGTAACAGGAGACTGGCTGGTTCCAGCTTGGCCTTGTGGTGTCATCCCACGGCAGATATCTTACAATTAACCCAAAAGTTGGCACATATTTGGAATAGTTGCCCCAGCCCAGCTCAGGCCAAACACGCACCGCGTCAGCAGCAAGACGCAATGTGGCTGTGCCGCCACCGGGTCCTGCGCAGGGCTTGAGGGCTGTGGCAACAGCATCTTGAGGTCCTGGCACATCAGAAAGAGCGGGTGGAGCCCAGCAGAAGAAGGGATTGGCAGGCCCATCAAGGGAGGGGCGATTTGTTCTGTGCCTCCTGGGCAGGAAGATGCAGGGAGGGAAATGCTGGCTGATGCCGGGGCCAGATCTGTGCAGTCAGGGTGGCTGGTGATGGAGAGGGGTGGCTCCTGGTCCTGCAGGAGATGCTGTCCCAGAA
Organism: Sapajus apella; assembly: GCF_009761245.1. Lineage (NCBI taxonomy): Eukaryota > Metazoa > Chordata > Mammalia > Primates > Cebidae > Sapajus > Sapajus apella. Next base: position 495,603 of record NW_022437159.1, read on the forward strand.
AGTGGAGAAGAGTCCAGCCCCAGCACCAGGGAGGCTTGGCATGGGGTCCACTCCACTTCCTGCTGACTGGGTGACCTTAGAGAAGGTGCTCACCTTCTCTGAGCTTTAGTTTCCTGCTCTGTGAATGCAGAGATGAAGGCCCAAGACTTGTCACAAAGCCAGCCCTCCAGGACTTGGTGGTACCTCTGGGGAACACTGACATCATGCCAGAGTGGCCCCGTGCTAGGCCGAGTAGTTTGGGATCTCCCAGGCAGTCAGGGCAGCTCCCCCAGCAGCAGGCAGCCTGGCCTCTCAGACTGCGTGAAGTAAGAATGAAATGAAATGTGAAAACCAGCTGTGACCAGCCCTCATCGCACTGGGGTTAGGGCCCTGCCACAGTCCCCAGCTGCTTCTTATTAGGCAGAGGTCAGGCTCCCATCTTCTGGGCACACCTGGGCCTTTGGGCATCCAGTGTCTTGGGGAAGCACAGGCTTATGTTGGAAAATTCAGCCCCGCATCTAGGCATTATTCACTGTACCAGCTCAGGAGCACCAGAGACTCACAGAACCACTGCTGGCATGACCCAGTTTCCTGTCACCCCAGGCTACTCTGTATTCACAGGTCTGGAGGGGAGAGGGTGGGGAGTGGGTGAGCAATTTCCTCCCACTCTTTCCCCATTGTTTCCTCTGAGCAAAGAGTGACCCGGTGGTCCATTCCCCACCAGCCTCAAGCCTTGGAGAGGATGCGGATGCTGCCTGCTGACCCGGGTGAGGGGCCAGGGGTTTTGTTCTCAGAGCAGCTGCCAGTGTCTGTCTCCCACAGAGGCCTCTTCTCCCTCACCCCTTCCTCCCAGGAGCCTCCCAGGGGTGGGGTGGGCAGCCGGCCCTGTGGCTGACAGGTGGGAGGCTGGTGTGGACTAAGTAGCTAGACGTGGTTCTTATCTCTGTAGCTTACCTGCTGTGAAGCCTTGGGAAAGGAAAGCCCCTTGGTTTAGAGTACCCAGAACACGACACAGGGCAAACCCGGGGCTGCTGTCCCTGGAGCCATGACAGGACTGTCGGGAATTCAAGATGAAGTTGAGTGTGGTGGGACGTCGGGCTCCCTCGCACCTGGGCCTGGCCTGGAGAAGGGGCACTGTGACTTTTGGGGCTGGGAATGGAGATATGGAAGTGCCTGGAGCCCTGCGAGTGGCCCTCAGACTTGACACTGGGAGCTGTCTTGGAAGGAAGAGAGCTGGGGTCCAGCAAGCCCCCCTACTTCCTGTGTACAGGCAGCTCTGGCAGCCATGCCCCTGGTTTCACCGGCAGCTTGCCAATCACTGGGAAGCCTGAGCAGGCTGGGCCCAGTGAGGGGTGAGGGGACCCTGTCAACGTCTCCAGGAAGCTGGCATCACAGCCCACAATGGCCTTCTTCCTGAGGTCACCCGGCCCCATCTTATACAAAGACCCCCATTTCTACACAGAGGTAGGCATCTTCCCTGGGTGGGTTGGATTCAGGGCATTCACCTTGCCAGCACCAGGGGCAAGCCCCGCTATACACCTTCAAGCCCTCATTCTCACACCGCACTGGGGCCATTCCTTCCGTGAGACCCACAGGGTGGGGCGGACACCCTGCTCAGCTTCCCCTGCAGGAGGAAAGCAGCCCCTTGCAAGGAGCGGGAGGAACTTCTGCAGGCTCCTGGGTCCAGGTCTGAGCAGAAATCCCTATCTCTTGACCTGTGGAGGACAGAAGGGCTCTGCCCAGCTCTCAGCCTGTGATGTATTTGTAGACAGCTCCATGTGACCATCCCAGAGGCTAGGTTGACTGCCTCGTGCAAAGGGCCTGAGCCACCTCAGAGACCCCTCGTGCAGAGGATCGCCATGAGCTTTAAGTGGGTCACCTGTGTGGACTTGGGCAGGCTATTTGACCTCTTGGGCCTGGGGAGATCACACCCGCAGAGCTGGGGTTAAATGAGTGTCAGACAGAGTCCATGTCTAATCCCGTGTGTGGCAGCCCTTCCATAAATGTCACTGCCTTTCCTCACTGTTGAAATTCTCAAGGAAAGATGGGTTTAATAAATCATTCTAATCTACTCAGCATAAATTTGCAGTATTTGGAAAGAAAAACAACTTTGAGAATGGTCAGTTTTAGAAAAAGGAGGGGTTTTTCTTGTAGCTTAGTAAACTTCAGGACCAGCCTCAAGGAGGACTCTCTCTCCCTCTCCCTGTCTCTCTCTCTCTCTCTCTCTCTCTCTCTCTCTCTGTGTTAGAACCTTATCACTTCCTAAGAGCAAGAATACAGTTTGGCAGGAGGCAATGGTGGAGACCATCAGCCGCTTTGCTGGGTTAACTCAGGCTGGCTCCCTCAGCTGAAACCAGGTCCGTATGTGGACCCAATGGGAGTGGCTGGAGGACACGTGGCATAGGAGCCACCCACATCTGTGCGGCAGGTTGTGGACTCGAGAAAGTCAGAGGCAACAGGGGCGCTACTTGCCCTGTCCATGCTCTCCATGCACAGAGGCTGGGCTGTCCTCTTCGCTCCCAAGTATTCATTAACAGCCTCTCCTGATTACAACAAAAAGCATGTTTATTGCAAAACATGTGGACAATAGAGAAAAACACAAAGAAGGAAAAATCATTCATCTCTAATTCTGCTCCCCACAGATAAGTCCTCTCAAGATGTTGGTGGTGGGTCTAGCATTTCTTACCTGCAAGTTTGCTTTCATATGTATTGCTTTTAAAATAGAATTACAAGTGTCTTCTTAGCACAGTAGGCAGAACGTCAGTCTCATAATCTAAAGTACAATTACATTGGACATAATTTTTGTACTTTTCTTTTCACTAAATATATTGTAAGATGTTTCCACATCATTAAAAATCCTTAGAGAAGGTAATGACTACATCGTGTTTGATCCTATATATCATTTATTTAACTAGTCTCAAAGTTAAATTATTTATATTGATAATTTTTCACCCTTACAGTCAACATCCTGGGAATAAATATAGGCTTATTTCCATGATTATCTCCTTAGAATAAATAACTAAAAGTGGAGTTGCTGCACCAAAGGGTTTGCACATGTTTAAGGCTTTTGATGTGTATTACCAAATTGCCCTCCAGGAGACTATACTAATTTACATTCCCACCAACAATGAATAAATGCTGCATATTTTCCCAAATGCTGGCCAACTGTGGGTATTACACTTGTAAAACTATGCCAATATAAGTTTTAAAATATATGCATATATGTATGAATATTGTTTTAATTTAGAGCATATGTTAACTAGAAGTAGTCAGAGATTAAACTAGTTTTGATAAGATTTGTATAATTCTGTCACCTGGTGGTAAAGATTGGAATTGCAGGCATAGTTTAAAGAGGAAATCAGCCGTGTTTAAGAGCTTTTGGATCCCCATGGGTCCAGGGACAGAAGACATCATGGAATTAGCAGCATAGGGATAATTCTTAACTCAGAACATTCTGACTCAAAAGTTGAACCTGCAGAGGACCCTGAGTGCAGCACTCTTGCACTTTGGGGTAGTAATCAGTATTTATGTTGATGAAGTGATTTTGCCATCTCATAAATAGGAGGCTTGGTTCTGTTCAACAAATCTGGTGGGTGTCATACCCTGTGCTGAGCACTGGGGTGGCACAAAGATGGATCAGGCCCAGTCACAGTCTTTGGAGAACAATGTAGGAAAGGAAACTTGCCATGGGATAAAGAGGAATGAATAATTAGAAGCTCAATGTGATCTTCCTGGAGGTATCTTGTTTATCACAAGCCCTTTTTCTTCTCTAAACTGTGGCTTCTGACTAAGATGAAACCACCTGTCACTCATGCAGGGCTTAATCTTGCCTAAACTTTTAACTTTTACACAGAAAACATTAGACTTTCTCATCATCTCCTAATGTCACAATGTTGGCTTTTCCTCTTCTTTGGTAGTTTGATGGTCCTAACTCTTAACATGAAGCTTTAGTGACTTTCTGGTTTGTTTTACACGTTCAGGAGACTGTTTAAATATTTCTTAGATATGGTGTGATGTGGTTAAAGATGTGATGAGAGTGTTGGTGGGGTGAAGGGACAGGTATAATTTGGATTAAATAATCAGAAGACTCAAGGAAAATGACATTTGAACTGAGATTTAAATGATGAAAAAGCTGCAGAGATTTTGGGGGAGATCCCGCTAGAGGAAAAAGCAAGTTCATAGGGCATGAAGTTGAAGCAAGCTTTGTGTGTTCAGTACACTCACAGTGTGGCAGGAGCAGGAGTGGGTGAGCAGGTGACAGGGAAACGATAGAAGGGGAAGCCAAAGAGGTCTCCCAGAGCTGCACCAAGTAGAACCATGACAGAGGTGAGGGCTGGGGGATAGAACTTGACTCTGTGTTTATAGAAATCACATCCCCAGAGATAGACTGCCAAAGGGTCTGAGATCCCCCCACCCCTGATGCTTCCTTTGGGAACAGAGAAGAAAAGACTGTGATCCTTCATCTCCCAAAGCCCTTCCAGTGTGCCAGGGAAGCAGATGCAAGTATTTAGTGCTTGCTGGGTGCACACTCATGCATGCCGTCTCACCATGGGAGGCTGGTGGTTTCAGCCCTACCCGACAGATGAGAAATCTGAGCTCAGAGGGTGACAGGACCTAGCCGAGACATACAGCCTGCTTGTGTGCCAAAGCCTGGATTAGCACCCAGGCTGTGTGACCCCACTCCCTCACACGGACCAGCCAGCCTCTCAAGCCATCTACAGTAGCAGGGCTGGGGCCAGGATGGTCTTCGCCTCAGCTAGAGAGTGCTTCTTAGACCACCCCAAGAAACAGGTACTTGGAGTGGAGGTTTGGTTTTACCACGGTCTATATCCAGCCCTGCCACTCCCTTCCCAAATACTATATTCCACCTCCAGTATCACAGTATTAGGATGCTTTCTGAAAAAAGAAAAACAAAAACAAAGTCTAACTGAAACTTACGAGTTCATTTCTTCATTTCACTTCCTCTCCTATTCCTCATTTGTACCTGTATGTCATAGCCCTTATTAGACATCAGGAAGAATTTCTCATTCTTCCCCTGGTGATGAGATGCCCAGTTCTGTTTCACTGTCCAGGGCACCCCTGCAGAGGAGCAGCTGGACGGAGCAGGGAGTGCAGTCACACTTGCGGAATCTGAGGCTTGGCCTGGATGAAAACATCAGGATCAGTGCCGTGCTTCCCAGTTTCAAATCACATTCCATCCCTAAAGATTAGTACTCGTGCCCATTCTGCAGATTGAGAAACGGAAGGATAGAGTGAGCATGCGGCGTCTCCAGACCTCACAGTGGCAAGCACGTGGGGCTGGCTTCCACCCCTGAAGACGCCCTAGGGCCCTGCCATTCCCAACATCTGCCATTCTACCTCGCTGACCTCTGGAATCCCCTGGATTCTCCCACCTCCAGAGGCCTGTGTTAATCCGGGCAAATCACTCAGCCTTGGCACGTCTCATTTCCCCATGCACAGAATGGAGCACAAGGTCTCCATCTCTCAAGTGTGTGATTTGAGGGGAGGAGATGAGGTCCATAAGGACCTTGGAACCACACATCCTACTCAGCGAGTGCTCAGAAGTCCCTGCCAATTTGGCCTCTGAGCTGCTTAAGCTGCTTTCTGGGCCTGTTGGGATTCTGAGCGCAAAGGGAGGCCTGTCACTCACTCATCCTGCCCACTGTCCCCCAGTTGAGGATGAAATTCTCCCTTAGAGATGTTTACAGTACAGTGGGTAGAGCTGTAATACATATAGATGGGGTTTGCAGCCCCACAGAGGAAGGAGAGGCTAGTTCCACCTGGGACCTCGGGAGGCCACACAGAAGAAGTCCATTTGAGGTGGCCTGAGAGACGAGTAGGAGTTTGGCAGGAGGAAAGCATTCCACACAGCACCATCACAGCACGGTGAGCCCTGCATGGAGGCATGAGGAGCAGGAGGTCCCATGTGCCAGGCACGGGGCAGGGAGACCAGGGAAGGTGATGCTGAGTGGCCCAGAGAGTGGAGAGCGCCCCTCACCCACCCAGCAGAAGAGCTTGGAGCCCACAGAAGGCCCTTAATGACAGATTTGTGTATGGAAAAGGCCTCCATAGGCCAGCCATGGTGGGTCATGCCTGTGATCCCAGTATTTTGGGAGGCTAAGGCGGACAGATCACTTGAGGCTAGGAGTTCGAGACCAGCCGACCAGCATGGTGATACCCCATCTCTACTAAAAATATAAAGATTAGCCAAGCATGATGGTGGATGCCTGTAATCACAGCTACTTGGGGGGCTGAAATACGAGAATCGCTGGAACCCAAGAGGCGAAGGTTGCAGTGAGCCGAGATTGCACCACTGCACTCCAGCCTGGGCAACAGAGCGAGATTGTCTCAAAAACAAAGCAAAACAACAACAACAAAGAAAAAAGGAAAGCTTTCGTCTGGGCAGTGGCTCACTCCTGGAATTCCAGCACCATGGGAGGCCAAGGCAGGAGGATCACTTAAGCCCAGAATTTCAAGACCAGCCTGGGCGATATGACAAAACTCCATCTCTCTCTCTTTTGTTTTTGTTTTTTGTTTTTTGTCTTTTTGAGACGGAGTCTTGATTCGTCACCTAGGCAGGAGTGCAGTGACATGATCTCAGCTTCTCGGCTCACTGCAACATTTGCCTCCCAGGTTCAAGTGATTCTCATGCCTCAGCCTCCCAAGTAGCTAGGATTACAAGCGCCCACCACCACACCTGGCTAACTTTTTGTATTTTTAGTAGAGATGAGGTTTTGTCATGTGTTGCCCAGGCTGGTCTCAAACTCCTGGGCTCAGGCAAACTGCCCCCCCGACTCAGCCTCCCAAAGTGCTAGGATTAGAGGCATGAGCTGCCATTCAAGGCCGAAACTCCAACTCTTTTAAAAAGTAAAATTTTAAATCAATCAATTGATTATTAAAAAGTAGAAAAGGTCTCCCTGGCTACAGGGCAGAGACCAGAGGAAGGGGTGCAGGTAGGAGGCGGTTGTACTAATTTGCTGGCGAAGCCTGAATGACCGAGAAACGAGGGCTGGCAGGCACTGCAGGTCAGCTCTGAGCAGAACCAGAACTGCACACACCGCACCTCCTGGGCCCCAGAGCACCGTGTCCAAGCCCCTCTGGAGTCAAGGGAGCAGGGGCTGCACTTCATCTCCGGCCTTAGTCCGGGGAGCCCCCAGGGGACTGCCAGAGCTCTGGGCTGAAATGTGGTCTGTGAGATGGGGCCTCGGCCTGGGACCAATTTTGAAGTGAAGAACGCAGATAGACTGTTTGGAATTAATCAAGTGAACAAAAAAGGCCCACGGAGCACTGCACATTCATGTGCTCTCTTGCACTCTCATAGTTCAAAAACAGCTTTGATTGTAAAAATGTAATTCATTAAATGATTCATCTGTAATATCCTAAATTCATCTGTTTTTAGATTTCAACATCCTCCATCTCGTTTTCATCTGACCCCTACACTGCCATCCCGCCAATCCCCAGATTCTAGTGCAGCTGGGACAGGATGAAAGCGGACCCCAGAGTCCCCAATAACAGCCCCCAGACTGGAACCTCAGGGAGATGCAACCAGGGCCACCATGCTGGCCGTTCTCCCTGGGGCCCTGAGCCAGCACAGGGCAGGTGTCTTGAGTCCAGCCCCTTGTCTTGGTCCAGCACCGTCCCCAGTGTCCCTAGGAGTGTCCCATGTGGGGCAGCCCAGCAACAGGAAGCAGCCACTCCAGGTCAGCAGGGCCGGAGCTACTGGTCCGCCCTTGGCTCCCAGATACTTCCTGTGTCTGCTGCACATTTTTACATCCTCCTGCCAGCGGCCTGGGTGCCTGCTGTCCACACTTAGCTCTGGGAGGTGACTTAGCAGGGACAGCAGTGCAGGGGGCCCAGCAGAGGGGGTTGGTCCTGCACTTTGCCAGTTTGTCTGTGACATGTTTGCAGCATGGTCACTGGCTGGAACCCCTCCCGCTTCCCCAGGCAAAGAGCACCCTCACAGCACCCTCACCCCGTGGCCTGGAAGAACATATTCACAGACAGGCCTGCACAAGGTCACTGACCCAAGCCCAGGTCTTCAAAGCAAAGAGACTAAAAAGAAAGCAATGATTTGGGTATGAAGCTGCCCCGCCCAGGACTCAGGGCTGGCACCAAGACCAGTCCATGCCGTGGAGGCAGAATGGCATGTCCCTAACCCTGCCAAGTCTCACCCACTTCAATTGTTGGGGGAGCCAAGTAGACAACCTCAGGAGAGGCTCAGAGTTGGGCACACAGACTGGGTTCAGGGACCGTTCCGCTACCCTGACAATTGTCAACGCCAGCAGGGGGAGCCTGTGAGGCCGAAGGCGCCCCTTTTGGGCCTGAGTCCTCAACGGCCAGCGTCCTGGCTGACCTGCCAGGCTGTGGCCCTAGGGCAGGAGTCTGCCAGGCTGGCAGCCCCTTCGGCAGGTCAAGAGTGCCCTCTAGTGTTCCCTGGCCAGGCACCCAAGCCAGCGGGATAGATGTTCATTCACGGTTGATCCATTCAGCAGGTATTTACTGTGTTCTCATTATGCACAAGGCGCTTGGGCATTTGGGATATCATAGCAGGAAGCACATCCAGGGGGTCCCTCCCGACTTGGAGCCTGTGGTTGAGTGGGAGAGAGAACAAAACACTCCCACAAATTCCAGCTTCACTGTGCATCGTAGCCAGGGCTAGGAAGCAGAGCTCCTGTAACCCAGACCTGGCCAGGCGGGGCTCAGCGGCACCACCTTGAGAAAGGGAGGTGTGAGTCGAAGTCAGAAGGTGAAGAAGATGCTGACAGTGGGGAGTTTCAGGGGAACATCCAGACAATGGGTGCACCCAAGATGGGCCAGGCTGGTAAGGGTATAAGGGGAGGTGAGAAGCCCGTGGCCCTGAAGCATCCAGCCTTGAGGAATGGCTACCTTTTGTTCCATCCCGGGTAGCTGGACAAAGGGGCCTACAGCCCCACCCAGCCAAGCTGAGAGCCCTCCCCAGGCTGGAGCCTGAGGCCTCATCTTCTCGGCCACATGGAGGTTCAGGGCACAATTGAGCCAGGCGCAGCAAGGTGGAGGGCCTAGCCTGAGAAGAGCCACCGGGCTTAAACCAAATCTTTGCAAACCCATCAGTCTGCCCAGGAAGCAGTGAGTTCCACATCACTGGGGGTGTGCAAGCCAAGGCTGAACAGCCACTGGTCAGGAAGGGCATCTGGTGGGCACTGGAGCCTTGGGGCTGGTCACTGGGAGGAAAGGTGGCAGGAAGACAAAGCAGTGAGTCTATAAGTGAGAAACTGAAGGGGCAGGAGCGGAGTCTGGAAGGAAGTGCTCAGGAAGAAGAAGCTGTCTTTGAGTGCCAGGCCTGGGGTACGGCTTTGCGGTGAGTGCAGTAGATGAGGGTGTGCCAGGTGCTACAGCAGCCAGAGGAGGGCAGTTAACAGGAAGGGCATGGGCTCACCGGCTCACCGCTGCCTGCAGGGGCCAGCAGGTGAGAAAATAGGTGAGGCTGGTTGGGCATAGGAGAACAGAGAAAATGGCAGGGCCTGGGGTGAATGAGGGGTACCTGCCCCACTGGGGTGCAGTTCTGCCCATGCAGAGTCACCACTACCGGTAGCATCTTCCAGTATTTCCAGAGAAGCTGGAAATCCAAATTCTACACAAAATCTTTGCATTTTTAAGCGTTTCAACCAATTCTTTACCAGTGGGTGACAATTGTCTGTGGAAACCAAAGAGGGCCCACCCGCAGCCTAGGGGGCAGCTATTAGGGAGGCTGGGAAACCAACCACAAGGGCGGCCCCGGCAGGTCAAGGGTGGGGCAGGAGGGCAGAGCTCGGCCTCGGCGTGCTCCAGGGGCCACAGGGTGGGGCAGAGTGGCTGCAGCCTCAGTGTGTGCTTCAAGCTGTCTCCATGCTGTGGCGGTCACCTTTCTCTGGCGGTCACCCTTCTGTGATGGTCACCCTTCTGTGACGGTCGCCCTTCCGGTCAGCTGCTGCTCCCTACTCCAGATTTCCACCCCATCCATGGCTGCCACCAAAATGAGCTGACCGTGTGTTCCTCCAGACTTCCTTCTGCCAGACCAGCCCACTGTGCCTGAGCTGGGGATCCCACCAGCTCAGGAAGACACATCCTGGCCTCCTTGTCCCATCCTCCATCCTCCACCCCATGAAAGTCAAGCTCTTTCCTCTCCATCACCCTAATGAGGAACAATATTTTCTGATACCTGTTAGGGTAATCATGTCTCTCCCCACCAGTCACCGGCAAATGTGTCATTTCAGCAGGTATTTGGGGATCGGTTCAAAGGCACAGTGCTGTAAACACTGCCTCTGCTAGCCATGATGTGTGACACGGACATACGTGCAATTACTTCCAGCACACTCGGGTATCACTGAGCAGGCCTTCTCCCCAAAATAGAAGCCAGCTGGTTTCACTGCCTTACAGCATCATAGAACTGAAAGGGCCCTAGGAGATTTTCTAGGCCAAGGGTTACAAACTCAGGTGTGCTGTAGAGCTGGCGAGTCACCTCGCTGTGGGCAGCAGGCCAGGTGTGAGACCACGGGGAAGGGTGGAGCCTATGGGCTGGGGTCTGTGAGATCTCCCAGCTTTTCAAGAAAAGCCCAAACTCTGGATGTTTATGTAAAAAGTTCCAATTTTTAAATGTTGTGACTAGTTCAGTTGTTTTTGGGTTCTTTGTTTTCGTTTGTTTGAGACAAGGTCTCCATCTGTCACCCAGGCTGGAGTGTCGTGGTAACATCATAGCTCACTGCAGCCTCAAACTCCAGGATTTAAGCAATCCTCCCACCTAAGCCTCCTGAGTAGCTGGGACTACAGGCATGGGCCACCACACCCAACTCTTTTTTTTTTTAAGATCTGTAATGTCACTATGTTGCCCAGGTTGGTCTTAAAATCCTGAGCCCAAGCGATCCTCCTACCTTGGCCTTCCAAAATGCTGGAATTTACATGAGCAAATCATGTCCCGCCTGGGTTCTTTTAACTGCACACGTCAAATAAAACCTGGCTCCAGGAAAGACGTTGAACAATTTCAGCCCCTCACATTACAGATGAGCAGCACAGAGGGAGGAAGCCCAAGCAAGGCCGAGGAGCACATGAGGGGCGAGCCCCTGGCCTTGGTGCAAGCTCTTCGGACCCCACCCAGCTCAAGCTCCTACAGTTTGCTGAGTTGAGGTGCAAAGGTCACTACAGAGCCCACTCTACAAAATGCCCTCGATCCCAGGAAGAAGTGCTCCAGGAAGGATATTGTGCCACCCTCAGGGCACCAGCAGCAGCTGGACTGAACCTAAGTTTGAGGGTCGTTTCTTCCTTTCCCTAGCACAAAGAATTTGAATTTGGGAAATTGCTAAGCTCCAGGCAGACTTGCTGCAGCTCACGTGTGTACAAAGAGCCTAGGTTGAGAAATCAGAACCATATGTGCTGACCTGCCCTGAGAGGGGCTGCCCACCCACCCCTCATCCACCAGCCAGCCCTAATGAGGGCTGGGAGGAGGCTCAGGGAACCTTCACACAGGAATGTGCACTTCCCAGACTGGGACCTCAGGCCCCACCAGCCTTGTAATTTGATGAATTGTCAACATCTGGGCATAATTACTAGGCCCTGGCCTGGTAATCTTGGTAAGCCCTTCTTCCAGGGGCCTTGTCCTAGTGCATTTTAAGGGCTCCATTCCCTGACAGGAGCCGTCAGCATTAATTACAACCAGAAAGCAAGACAGGCACCCAGCTCTGGCTGATTTGAGCATTTACTCCTGTCTGCATCTAAACGTGGCCAGTTTATTCATTTGGTTCAGTTCAGCAGATGCTGGAGACTATCTCGGGGAGGGCTGGACCACAGTCAGGGGAGGACAGGGCCAGCCCTGGACCTTTCCCTGACATGGAGTAACAGGGTCAGCACAGGCTTTCTGGCTGATGAGCATCAAGACACTCCAGGGATGAAGCCACCACACCTCACATCCCAAATGCACTTCACTAGGAAACCTCCCCTCTTTAGCTACATGGTTATAGGACCACAAAGTTCAATTGCCTGTACAGTACCAGGCCAATTACACTGAGACAGCAGGGTTTGCTGCAGAGAAAGAGTATAATGATTGCAGGCCATCCAGCAATGAGATGGAGGAGACCCTCAAATCCATCTCCCTGAGGAGTTCTGGGCCGGGGTGTTTAAGGGGATCATGGAAGGTGAGGGGCTGGAAAATTGGGGTCATTGATTGGTCAGGGCAAGGGAGATGAAATCAGCATGATGTGGAGACTGCATTCTTCAGTGAATTAGCTCCCATGGGATCCTTCAGACCAGCTGACTTGTAGTTTCATTAGTGTACACGATTTGAAAGAATATCTCAAAGGGAAAACTTAATTTTTTACATTCAAATTGCTATCTATAGCGCAATTAAGGGGAACCATGACCCTGTAAGAGAATCTGCACAATTCTGAGGCAGCAGGAAAACAGTTCTGAGGAAGGGGTCAGGGAGCACGCTGACCTCATGATGATGCTGAGTGTGCTGCAAGCTTGGTTTATTTTTGTTCCTCCCCCTCCCTTCTTCCCTAATTAATTTTATAAAGTTTATAGGGATAGTTTCAACACTTGTTAATATGGCTCGAAAGATGGCTCTGTGAACCTGGCTTAGGAAATACTCAACAGGCCGAGGGAGGGAGAGAGCAAAGCCCCAACTTCACAGGTGCCACCAGCGGCACTGTCCAGGGTTCTACTGCTGGCCCCTTGGAAGGCCACACACAGGTCGCTCCCAGCACTGCCCCCCAGGGCCAGGGCAGACCCTAATCCAGTGTCTGCTTGCCCATGGGGCCTCGCATCTTGCATTGGTCTGGGAAACAAAGGACACTGACCTGGGACCCAACTTGAACTTGTCGTTTGAGAGGAGAATGGCATGACTTGCATTTCACAAATGAGGAAACTGAGATCAAGGACAGCCAGTCCCAGAGCAAGGCAAGGGACTGAGGCAACACTAGGGGCAGGGGGCTGCCCATCTTGCCTTGCTCTGGGACAGCTGGCCGCCTCGCCTGCTACTCATGTGCAGCCCAGAGCTTTGTTTGTTTCTCACACATCCGGAAACACCCTGGAGCCCAGCTGATCTCCAGGGGGAAAGAGTGATTTAAAGCAGAACCGAGGCTTGTAAACAGCTGTGAGGTTTCTCAGAGGGCAGAAGGCGTTGAAAACCTTTGGTGGATTCAAGGGCTTTGATCAGACAGGGGAGGGAGCTGGACAGTCATGAGCATCTCCAGGCACATTGCTGTGGCATCTGTATATGAGGAAGCTGAGGCTCAGAGGAGGGATTTGAACCCGGGCCCTGCAAGGCCAAACCCTGGCCTTCACTCTGTGAGTTGCTGGTAAACCTCCCCAAGCTACCTTCCTTCCCACTCCATCTGTGGGAGATGCAGGGAGATGAGCGGGGCAGCTGATGGCCAGTGCCCTGTTGTCTGGGGTGGGGAAGGGCTGCCTGGATAGGAGAGACCACCCACCACCACCACCCAGGGCATCCCCCCCTCCATTCTGGGGCTCTGCCCTTCCAGACTGCCCAGCTGCTCAGAACAGCCCTCGCTCTGCTCAGAAGGACTTGACTTGGGCTTGAACACTCAGACACTTGCCCTGCCCTACCTTTGTCCAGCCTGACCACAGCCCCACCCCATGTTTTCCTTGGCTCCATTCAGACCAGCCCCAGGTCCTCCCCTGAGGTGTTTGTCCTCTCAAGAACACCCAGAGCTGGGCTCAGCCCCCGCTCCACGGTAGAAACACCTAGTTTGTAGACGGTCTGCACAGTCTCACACCTCAGTTGCTTTGCTAAGACCCAGCCAGGCATTGAGTCCATCAAAACTGAGTCCCCTGAGCCCACTGCAGGGGTGGAAGGAGTGCTGTCCTTTTAAAGACCCTCAAAGTAGAATGACGGCTCAGACAGCCTGCAGGAAAGAAACCTGTTCCGCAGAGCGTAACTCAGTGCTTCTCAAACTTACTTAACCGTGGAATCCCTGTCTCCAGGCAAGCCTGTTGGCACCCTTCAGGGCAGTGTGCTGTGGGACACCAGTTTGGGAAAGGCATTCTGTAGGGTAACTGTGGGCAGGGTCCATCTCCTGGAGATTCACAGCCAGGGTCCCCCAGCCCAGAGGGCAGGCCCAACTTCCCCAGGACAGGAGGAGAGGTCAGAATCACATCCCCAAGCCAGGCAGGTACATCTGACTCCAAAGCCAGCTGCTCCCTCCATGCCAACCTCGGAGTCCCCTCCTCAGTGACCACACCCACCCAGCGACCTCTCCCAGGTTAGCCACTGCCCCATACAGAGAGCTCGGGGGCTGGGGATGGCTTTCTTGCCCAGGTGTCATCCTGGCTGTGGGTTGGCTCTGTCCCAGGGGCTGGCCCAGCCCCGTCTGCTCCATCAGTTTTCACACAGGGAGCTTCGGTGCAGGCACGGACATCCACTCAATCTCAGCTCCAGGCTTGGCTTCTGGGAATTGGAATCGACTTCCCTTCAGCCTGTAGTGGGGGCTCCCAACAGCACTGCACACCCCACACCCTCTGCCTCTACTGGGAAGCTACAAAATGTATTCGCTTGTAAAAACTCCCAGGGCTCTGTGATCACCCATACAGGCAGCACCTTTGGTGGGAAAAATGGTTTTCTGTCACAGATGGGGCTTCTCACACATCAGAAAGAAGCCTCGGGGACCAAGCCCGCACCATCAGTGACCTCTCAGGAACAGTCTTAGGTTGGCAGAGGGGAGCGTCCAGCTCAGAAGGCCTGTGGCCACTATAAGGTCTGATCAGGCAGACTTTTCCAGAAACAGCCGGCAACACTGAGACGCTGTCTCTGAGGTTGAGGCCAAGGGACAGCCTGGGCTCCCTTCCACAGGCACTTCTAGAAAGGCAGAGCCCTGTGGTTCTGTGTGCTTCACATCCAGGGGCCTTGGAGCATGGAGGGTTTAACAGAGGCATGCCAGGCCTAGAACAGGAGAGTGTGGCCAGGAGGCCAGACAGCGCCTCGGCAGGGCCTGCGGTGCAGGTGGGATGGAGACGTGGGGCCCAGACCCTCTCCAGCTGCATGGCCCTAGGCTAGGTCTTCCCCTCACTAGGCCTCAGTTTCCTTCTCTGTAAGATGGGGATGATGACACCTACTGTATAGGGTTGCTGTGTGATTAAGACTGAGTAGGGGCCAGGAGGAGCTCCCTGAAGAGACCAGGAAGGACCAGCCCCCATGTGTGTGGAGTCAGCCCCAGGGAGGAGTCCAGGGTGGGGATGCCCAGGGGGACGTGGCCCTGAGGACACCCAGCAGGGCCTGGGTCAGGGGTTAGCTGGACAAGGGACAGGGCCCAATTTAGTGGACTACCAAGGGCAGAAGACCTGGGGTGTGGACTCCAGGATCAGGATAGTCTGGCACGAGGACACTGTCCAGCTAGGGCAGCTCCTGGGAGGCTCGTGGTAAGGACTAGAACGGCGCCTGTGATGGGGGCTGAGGCCCTGACCTGGGTCTCCCAGGGCATGAACCCTCAAGACTTTGGAATGGCCCCACTCTCTCTCTCCTGGGACCCCAGTTGTCCCCAGGCCATTACTCTGATGGCCAAACCCTCAGCGACCGAGAGACTGGTGGCCAGAAGCACTTAGACACCAATTTTTAGAAATGCCCTGTTTTCCTTCCGTCAGCGAGGCCCTGGCTGTGAGCCCCATGTGGAGTGGCCACTTTCACACCATCTGGGAATCGGCAGATGGGCCATCTCCACACGAGGCGGTCTGGAGGCTGAGCCAAGGAAGCCAGCAGCTTACCTCCTGCCTGGCAGGTGGGGGCCAGCTCCCAGTTGTGTTCAGAGCGGGGGCCAGGAAAGGCTTCCCAGAGCAGGAGACTGTCCCAGGAGACGAGCTGCCTCCCACCAGGTGTAGATGCAGGGAAAGCACTCCAGGCAGAGGGAACAGAGAGCCGAGGGATGAAGACGGAAAGGAAGCCAGAAAGCTCGGGGACGGACGGGGGCGCAGAGTGACCAAATGGCAGAAACTGGCCCTAGCTACAGAGGACCCTGATGCTGGGCCTAGGAGTCCATCCTCAGCCAGTGGAAGCCTGGAGAGGCCAGGACAGCCCTGAGGGAAGGCTGCGTGAAAGCCACAGGTTGGGGGCTGAAGAGAGGCGCTGAGAACTGCGCGGCCCCTCTGCTCCTCTGCCGACCTCGGGGGTCTCCCTCCCACCTTGGCCAGGCTGCTCTCTTGCCTACAGGGCCCTCCCTCCACCACATACACACACTTGTTAGGTCCTAATCCCCAACGTTACTGTCCCCACAGTGCGCCCTCCTGGCTAGAAGCTGGCAGAGCTTCCAGCTCTCCGCCTCCCCTTTCTACTGTGCAGTGTGTGCATTTACAGCATTATCGTTCTCGCTCGACTTCCTTGGTTTGATTTTGCACACATTTCCCGGGCACAGGCTGCCTGTCAGAGGCACAGGGATTAGACTCTTTTCCTGACTGTACAAGGGAAGAGTTGTGTAGACCCCACATTAGCAACAGGTCATGTCACATGCAACAGTTAGAATACATGTGGTGGGAACAGGGACAGATGGCCTGACTCTGGGAAGGAGAGAATCCTAGAAGGCTTCCTGGAAGAGGAGGCAGCTGAGCTAAAGATGGACAAAGAAGGGAAGGATGTGCCAGCAGGTGGGCAGTGTGTGCAAAGATTCAGAAGTGTGGAGCTTTGTCCGTCATTGCTGGGGCCCAGAGTGAAATGTATGTGGGGATGAGGGGACAGTGGTGGGGAGGAGATGGGGGCTGGCAGAGACCAGGCAGCACTGGTCCCAGCGTCCCTACCAACTGGATTCCTCCCCACCTCCACACAGAAGGGAGCTAGGTGAGGCTTTGTTGAGTGGGCAGTGGATGGACAGGTGAAGAAAGGGTGTGTGTAGCTGGCCCTTTGCAGACTCTGCAGGGGACCAGAAGGTCCCTGAGGGTCCCCACCCTCTGGACGCACCCTGGTGTAATTTGGCTTCTCTCCAGCCTTACTTTTGTCTGCAGAGGCTGCAGCAAGGCAGGAAGCTCAAAGAGCCTTCAAGGCTCTGCCAGTTACAAACGACAGGAACTCAATCCAAGTTGGCTTAATTAAGGAAAAATGAAAGTATTGATTAGCTCACAAACTGACATGTGCAGGGGTAGTTTCAGCTTCAGGCCGTCACCCCTGTCTTTCTCTGTCTCTCAGCTCTGCTTTCCTCTCTGTTGGCTTTTTCTCAAGCCACATGGTGGCCCCTGGGAGCTCCAGGCTTAGCCCTGTCAGGAGAAAAGAGCCCTTTTCCCCTAAATCCCCACCATTAAGTCCCAGGCAAGATGCTCATGGCTCGGTTTGGGTCTCAGGCTCATCGCTGACCCTGTCACCATGGCAGAGGGAATTCGGTCACATGCCGACCCCAGCAGCCCACCCAGACCCCATGGGTGGGGATTCTGAGCAGCAGACAACACACAGATGCCTTTTCCCTCCCCCTCCCCCAGCCCCAGGCCACATGGACTGAACCCAGACCCTGGGCTTGGACAGGCTTTGTTTTCTTGTTACTGAATAATGCACCTGGGTCCTAAGACTCAGAGGAGGTGCTGTCCCCATGTGTAACCTGTGTTCTCTCTCTCTCTCTTGTTTTCCAGGGACCCCTGGGTCTGGATGGCAAGCCCGTAAGTAATGACAGGGCAATTCCAGGCGGTCCTGGGCTGGGGCTGCCACTATGGAGCTGGGAGTGACCGCTGGGCACTGGAGGGAAGCAGCCACCGGGAACTTGGTTCAGCACAGAGAGGAGCATTTTGGGTGTCAAACTTGAGTTTAAGTCTAGCTCCACCATCTGCTGACAGTGACCAAGGGGAGGCCTCCTCACCTCCCAAGACTGAGGCTTCTTGTCTGTCAAGTGCATGCATGAACACCCCCCACCCCCAGCATAGGGATGCTGTGAGTCGATGGAGAACTGTGGACAGCACAGTCCCTGGGGTCTAGTCAGCCCTCAAAGCCTGTGAGGCCCTCCCAGCAGGCCCCAGGCACAGTGTCCTCACTACATTCTCAAGACTGCCCTGGTGGGCATCAAGCTGAGTTCTCAACATCTGCGCCAGGAGCCTGTGGTCCCAGGCATCCTCAACAGATGGGCAGAACATGCAGGGAGACATGAGCACAATTAAGTAAGTAATTTGAGGTGGATGGATGGATGACGGCTAGATAGATGGGTGGATGAATGGATTGGTGAGTGAATGCGTGGGTGGATGTAGGGATGGTCGGACAGTAAATGAATGGGTGGATGGGTGGGTGGGTGAGTGGATGGATGGATGAACGGATTGGTGAATGGCTAGGTGGGTGCATGGGTGGGTGGATGGATGGATGGATGGATGGATGACTCATACAGGGATGAACAGATGGAGCCCATACTCTAAGGAGCTCCTTCCATTAAAGAAGAGAATGCTTTTTTTGGAGAAATAAGAAAGAAAAAAGAAAAGAATTCCTCTGAGAGAGAATCTCTGTCTACTGCCTGCCTTGTAGATTCCAGAAAGATGGCAGTGGTCTCCCACTGACATGGACAGGGTGGGTGCTGAGCAGTAGGGGACCATGTGTGCCCTCTGGGAGGAGTGGCCAGTGCATGTGCCCCTTTCTCTGCTGCAAGGATGCCAGTGGGCCCTTGCTGGTCACCCCCAAGTCCCCCGTCTCCCTCAGGCTGAGGACTGAGGTGTGGAGCTTCCTTGGACCAGCCAGGGCAGCTCTCATTGAGGGCTGACAGCTCGTGGTGATTTTCCACTCAGCCGGCCGCGGGTCTGCTCAGCATCACAGGCCCTTCTGCCCTCAGAAGTATAGGGAAGCCGGAAGCGGGGCCAGCCTAGGCTCCTCACTCAGGCCTGTTCTTTCTCCGCTTTCCTTCTCTAGGGACTTCCCGGCCCAAAAGGGGAAAAGGTAAGTGATGCCAGAAGCTGTGCAGATGCAGTAGGCAGGTGAAGGAGGCCAGAAACCTGCGTCTGAACCCCAGCTCCAGTGTGCCCTCGAGCATGTCACAGCCCCTCCTAGAACCTCAGTTTCCCCATCTATAAAGCGGGAATCGCAATGCCTACCTTCTAAAATGGTTACAAGGCTTACATTTGACAATATAGCCTGCCCGGAGGGTTGAGTCAGTTCTCCTGGGACCAAAGCATAACCCAACTCAGAGGCCCAGTGTGCCCAGAATGATGAGTGTCCAGAGAACTTCATGGTGAAGAGGGGGTGCCAGGAGGGCTGGGGCATTGAACCATGGCTGTTAGTGGTATTCTCTGTGGGGAGGACACCCCTCAGGGATTCATGGCAGAGAGCTATCTCTGCGGCCCCTTGGGAGAAAGGCTTCCCTGGCATCAGGCACTGAAGTCCCCTGGAAAACGGGGACAGCCAAGTGCCTCAGAAGGGAACAGAAGAGACCTGTGTTACCCATGGTGAAAGCTGGGGAGGGATCAGAGCAGGCCTGGTTGTGCCAGGGCCAGCTGGGTGCTCCCACGGCTGGACCATGTCCACCCCTGACCCGGACTTTGGAAATGGAAGGTGAGATCTGCAGATGGGCCCTGCTGTGATTTGGCAGCTCAGGCCAGGGCAGGCAGGGTTCCCGCCCCATTACCCGGGCTGCGGGAGCTATGGGGAGGCATGGGAGCTGGTGTTCAGAACCTCAGCTTTCCAATCCAGCTCCACCACCAACTGTGTGGCCTTGGCCAAGTTGTTGGGCTCTGTGGGCCTCAGTTTCCCCATCTGTAAATTAAGACCCAATGTCACAGAGCCACAAGAGGGATTGCATGAGATCATGGTCTCAATGTTCTCCTCAAGGATGAGAGACTAGCACATTTGGTAGGTGGGTCCTGATTACCTTCCCCCGGCCTTGGCTGATGCCACCGTGTCATAGAAGTGATTCCATCAGGGGCTTTGAAACCAGAGAGAACTGGTGTCTTAGTGTCTATTGCTGCTTAATGCACTGCCCCAAAACTGGGCGGTGGAAAGCAACATTAACTCATTACTATCCCTTCTAGAGGACATGGTGGGAGGGGCTGTCTGCTCTACAACGTCTGGGGCCTCAAATGACCAGGGAACACCTGGTTTCAAGCCCTGGATCTCCTGGCTGTGTGACCTTGCGCAGGTTAAGTGGCCTCACTGTGTCTGTTTCCTCATTGGAAATGGAAATAAAAATAGAGCCTGCCTGCTATTTTCGTTAGAATTAAGTCAGCCCCTGTCTGTGAAGCACTGAGCACAGATGCTCGATGGGAAACGTGAAGAAATGATGAAAGCCGTGCTGCCACATCTCCCTGTCTCTTGTTCCTAGGGTGCAGCAGGAGACTTCGGCCCCCGGGTAAGAACCAGGCACGACCTCCCTCACTGCCCACACGGCTCGTTTTGTTTATAATAAGGCATAACTGGTGCTGCTTCTGGGACCCGGCTCCCTGCAGCTCATCACAGAAAGAGGCCATGAGGCAGCCCTTCTTCCCCACCCATAGCACCCAGGCACCTGGGCTGCGAGGCTGCCACCTCCTGGATGGGTGGAGAGTCTCTGGAAGACGTCCAGGTCTTCATGCTTCTCGCTGTGGATGCCAGACAGTGGGGCTGGCACTTGACCCAGACTGGAGACTGAGTGTCCTGAGGACAGATGGCACTCCAAAAAGGGGGAAGGCTCTGGGGTCAGCAGAACTGAGCTCAAAGCTCAGCTCTGCCACCTGCTAGCTGAGTGACCCTGAACAAGTCACTTTGCCCTCTGAGACTCAGTTTCTTCAACTGTGAGTGGGGGGCAGCCCCCACCCCAAGAGGTTGTTGTGGGAGTGAAAAGGTAGTGGGAGCAGCAGTGCAGAGTGGGGCTACAGCTGTGGTTCAGCCTGGGGGGGGGCGCCTGCCCTGCACCTCCACAGCCCTGAGTCGTGAGCAGGAACAGGGAAGGGGGCTGGCCAGGCCAAGCCCCGAGGACACAGCTGCTCTGTGCCAGCCACATAAATCTGATGAGATTGCTCTGCAGTCAAAGAAAGGGCGCTCGTGCTGAGTTTTGGCTGCTGAGAAAAATCCTTTTGTTTCCTTCTTGGTGGGTGTGTGGAGCTGATATTCCAAAAGGGGATGTCCTCTCCTCAACAGACTAGAAGTCCTGAGGCCCAGGGGTCATGGAAGAGTGGATCTCCTCCCAAGCCCCCCACCCTCCTCATGAATACCCTCCCTATGGTCCTGGTGTCCCAGTCATCAGGACACCACCCCCCAACACACACATACACAACACACACACACACACACGTTTAGTGGCTTAGTGGCTGGGCGTGGTGGCTCATGCCTGTAATCCCAACCATTTGAGAGATCGAGGCAGGCGGATCACCTGAGGTCAGGAGTTCGAGACCAGCCTGACCAACATGGTGAAACCCCATCTCTACTAAAGATACAAAAATTAGCTGGGCATGGTGGTGCATGCCTGTGGTCCCAGCTACTCTGGAGGCTGAGGCAAGAGAATTGCTTGAACCTGGGAGGCAGAGGTTGCAGTGAGCCGAGATCTCGCACCACTGCACTCTAGCCTGGGCAACAAGAGCGAGACGCCATCTCAAAAAAAAAAAAGGTAGTGGCTTAAGACTTCAATTGCCATTATCTCTCATGGCCCCTGGGTTAGGGTTAGGCTCCCTCAGGAGGTTGTAGGCAGCCGGGCTGGGAGCCCCCGGTGATGGTGCCATCACATGGCTGCAGGTGGTGTGGATGCTGGCGGGTGCCCAGCTGGTAAGCAGCCATCCTTGAAGAAGGAGTCTACACACCTGATGACCTAACTGCCTTTCTCTGGGCTTGGTTAAGTGGCTTTGCCTCCAGGTGTCAAAAGCCTTTTGGTTTTTGAAATCTCCTTCCTGCCTTTCTGACCACACAATGTATCTGCTGACTAGATGGTTTTCCCACGGCTCAATCCGGGTTTTATAAGTAGAGACCATCACCTGTACAATCGCCGGATCCTCAAGGTAGACTGGCTAAGTGGGGGTCTGGGCCTGATGGCTTGCTGTGTTGCCCCCAACTCACCCCACATTTGCAGGGTTAGACCTCAGCTATCCAATCCCTGAGGGAGGACCAGGCAGGCTGGGCAAGAAAGAGCCCAAGAGCCTCTGCCAGGACCTGCTCCAGTGTCGGGCCCATTTACTGCTTTAATAAGTAGAGTCCAGGCCAGTAGTTCCCAGCCCAAGGCCCATTATAAAAGGAGCAGTGGGGAGCTAAGGGGGTATCTTCAAATTCTACATGATTCAGTGCAAAGTAAAACAGGAATTACCCACCACCATCACCACCCATGCCTGGTGACCTAACCAGACTGTCAGTTTTCTTGCCTTTTGAATGGAGCTATAACATTTTGATCAGGACCCTGCCCATTCCAGACCCACGGGAAGACCTGAGTGGTGGGTGTTGAGACCTTCTGCTGATTTTTTAACTGGGAAAGCAAGGGAATTTGTGTTACGTGCAGTTTGCTAAAGAGGTGAGCTATTTCAGATCAGGGTACATCTGAGGATGAAAAGAAGTATCTGAAAGGGACCATTTGCCTTGGCAGTGAGAGGAAGCTCTGCCTTCCCTAGCTCTGTAACCCTGGGCAAGTGACCCTCTGATCACCCCCCAACCCCAGCCATTCCATCTGTAAAATGGGACAATAACAGTGCCCTGGCCCATTCATCACAAAGGTTGAATAAGATCATCTTCGGCCAGGCGCGGTGGCTCACACCTGTAATCCCAGCACTTTAGGAGGCCAAGGCGGGTGGCTCACTTGAGGTCAGGAGTCTGAAACAAGCCTGGCCAACGTGGTGAAACCCCATCTGTACTCAAAATACAAATAATAATAATAATAACCCCACCTACTCAGGAGGCTGAGGCAGGAGAATCCATTGAACCCAGGAGGTGGAGATTGCAGTGAGCCAAGATTGTGCCACTGCACTCCAGCCCAGGCGACAGAGCAAGAGACTCTCTTCAATTTTAAAAAAAAAAATTTTTTTTTAAATTATCTTCAGGATATCCTTGCTAGCTTAGTGCTAGGTCTTCCTTTCTTTGTTATAAGAAGGTTGGGATCCACTGGCACCATGACCTGGTGTTCTTCACTCCTGTGCTCTGTGCCAGTGCAGGGTAGGCCCCGCTGGGCAGTGGTAGGTGGCAGTCACAGTGATCTTCCTTCGTTTTGGGTTGGGCCATGAGGTGGGGCTCTGGCTGCCTGAGGTCTGACCCAGTACTAACATCAGGTTCTAAAGGTGGGGATTTAGTGCTGCATGAGAGAAACTGTGTGGCCCTTCATCATCCTTTTTTTTTTCTTTTATTTTGAGATAATTGTAGATTTACATGTAGTTGTAGTAAATAACACCTGTGTCCCCTTCATCCAGTCTCCCCCAATGGTAACATCTTGCATCTCTGTAGTACAGTCTCACAATAGGAAATTAACATTGACACGATCCACCAACCTTATTCAGATGCCCCCAGCTATACACACACTTGTTTGTGTATTTAGTTCTATGCAATTTTAACACACTTGTCGATTTGTGTAAGTACACAAAGGTCCCTCATGCTGTTCTTTTGTAGTTGCAGTCACCTTCATCCCCCCATCCCTAATGCCTGGCAACCATTGTGGGTTCTCCATCTCTATAATTTTGCCATTTCATGAGTGTTAAGTAGATACAACCACACAATATTAAGCTTTTGAGATGGACTTTTTTCACTCAGCGTAATCCTCCTGAGATGCATCTGAGGTGCTGCATGTGTCATGGCCTGTTCCTTTTGGTTGATTGCTGAGTTGTGTTCCATGATGTGGATGTACCCCAGCTCCTTAACCTTCCACCTACTGAAAGACTTTTGGATTGGTTTCCAGTTTGGAGCTGTTACTAATTAAGCAGCTGTGAACAAGGATAAATGCCCAAGAGTGCACCTCCATACTTAAAATGAAGTGGGAGTTGACCAACCAGGAAGGTCCTTCAGGAGACACTCAGTCCCCTTCTACAAAGGGGGGCAGCTGGGCACACGTGCTTTCTCCCACATCTAGCGTGTGCCATCTCTTGCCTAAACACCGTATCTGGGCTCTCAGGTGCCAGAGAGCTGGCACACGGCATGTAAAAAATCCTGTAGGGCCTCTTACACCAAGGTAAGGGGACCTGTTCCTTCATGTGGTCCCCAAGAAGTGGCAAGAGGCCCAATAACAATGCCTTCCCCTTTGAGCCTGCCCCAAGGGCTGGGGAAGGGGATGGTGTGGGGCTGCCTGTCTGAGGGAGCTTCTATCTGGAGGGTGGACCACCTCCCACTCAGAGTCATGCCAAGCCCCATTTCTTCCAGGGAGACCAAGGACAAGATGGAGCTGCTGGGCCCCCAGGGCCCCCTGGACCTCCTGGGGCCCGGGGCCCTCCTGGTGACACTGGGAAAGATGGCCCCAGGGGAGCACAAGGCCCAGCGGTAAGAGAGGGCTTGGAGTTGGACCACCCAGGACTTGATCAAAACCTCAAACCCTGATTCCAGCCCCAGCCCCAGCCCCAGCCCCATCTCTAGTGCAGACCCCACGCCAGCCTTAACCCCAATCCAGACACTGAACCAGGGCCCTAACTCCAACCAAGATCCAACCCCAATTCAGATCCTGCCGCTGACCCCAGACCCAAACCCAACCCTAACATCAACCCAGACCCTTACCCCAATGGAACCTTAAATCTGACACTAACTGGGTCTCTGACCCCAATCAAGACCTTGACTTCAAACTCATTGCCAAATCCTGATCTACACCCCCAATTCAGACCCTAAGTCTGACCCCTACGGACTCTGACCCTGACTCCAAGCCCAACTCTAACCTCAAATAGACCCAGAGACTGTAACCTGACCTTAGTTGCAATCCCAGTCTCAATCCTGACTCGACCCTGAGCCTGAGATGGTTATGCGGGCACTGTCTCTGCAGACCTTTATCAGCACCCCACTCCTTCTCCCCAGTAGTATCTCAGCCTCAGCTTTCCTCCCAGGGTCTCCAGAGCCTGGAGGCCAGGCCCCATCCTGCCACCCCTTTCCCTAACCCAGAAACTCCAGCCTGTGCTTCCCTCTAGTGTGGAGCCCACACCACCACCAGACTGCCACCAGGGTCCCCCCCAGTCAGATGGGTCCCCCCACCACACTGCTGCCAGGTCCCCCCAGGACAGTTGCTCAGTTGGCTCATCCATTGCTTGTCATGCCAGGCCAGTGGCTTCCCGAGCCTAACATTCTCATCTGAGGACTAGGGACAGTGATACCCGCTCTTCTGGTTTGGCAAGGATAAAATGAAATAATGGAGAGAGATCAAAGATGGCTGATCACTAGCTGCTTGGGATTGTAGCTCCCAGTGAAAGCGCAGAGAACGAGAGGACGCCACACTTTCAGATGAATTTTTTTTGCTCACGCACCAGGAGATTCCCAGTGGAGGAGCCCCATGGGTTGCCAGCGCTTGTGGCCGGTGAGGCGGTTTTGCCGTTGCCTTGGTGCGGCGGTTCTTGGTGCAGAGTCAGAAAAGCACCATCAATCATAATGCCGCTGTTTTGGCTGGTGCAGTGGGTTGCTCAGATTTTAGCGCTGGGAATCAACAAGTTGGACGTCCACTCAGAAACCCAATTATAACGATGGTAATTATAAAGACCACAGATGGATACATCTATAACGAAGGGAAGAAAACAGCCTAAAAAGGCTGAGAATACCCAAAATCAGAACGCCTCTCCCTCTACAGGGGATCACAGTTCCTCATCAGCAACGGAACAAGGCCTGATGGAGAACGAGTGTGTTCCATTAACAGAAGCAGGCTTCAAAAGGTGGATGATAAGAAACTTCTGTGAGTTAAAAGAACTTGTTCTAATCCAATGCAAAGAAACTAAGAACTTAGAAAAAAAGTTTGACGAAATGTTAACAAGAATACACAATTTAGAGAGGAATATAAGTGAATTAATGGATCTGAAAAACACAACACGAGAACTTTGCAAACTATGCACAAGTTTTAACAGCTGAATCAATCAAGCAGAAGAAAAGATATCAGAGGTCGAAGACCAACTTAATGAAATAAAATGAGAAGACAAGATTAGAGAAAAAAGGATAAAAAGGAACGAGCAAAGTCTTCAAGAAATATGGGACTATGTGAAAAGACCTAATCTACGCTTGATAGGTGTACCTGAATGTGACGAAGAGAATCAATCCAAGCTGGAAAATACGCTTCAGAATATTATTCAGGAAAACTTTCCCAACCTAGCAAGGCAGAACAATATTCAACTCCAGGTAATACAAAGAACACCACAAAGATATTCCTCAAGAAGACCAACCTCAAGGCACATAATTGCCAGATTCACCAGGGTTGAAATGAAGGAGAAGATACTGAGGGCAGCCAGAGAGAAAGGTCCGGTTACCCATAAAGGGAAGTCTATCAGACTCACAGCAGATCTCTCAGCAGAAACCCTACAAGCTAGAAGAGAGTGGGGGCCAATATTCAACATCCTTAAAGAAAAGAGCTTTCAACCCAGAATTTTACATCCAGCCAAACTGAGCTTCATAAGTGAAGGAAAAATAAAATCTTTTGTGAACAAGCAAGCACTCAGAGATTTCATCACCACCAGGCCTGCTTTACAAGAGCTTCTGAAAGAACCACTACACATAGAAAGGAACAACCAGTATCAGCCTTTCTAAAAAATACCAAAAAGTAAAGAGCATCAATATAATCAAGAATTTACATCAACTAATAGGCAAAACAGCCAGCTAACATTAAATGGCAGTATTAAACTCACATATATTATTATTAATTCTAAGTTTAAATCGACTAAATCCCCCAATCCAAAGACACAGACAGGCAAAAAAAGCCAAGACCCATCGGTATGCTGCATCCAGACCCATCTCACATGCAAGGATACACAAAGACTCAAAACAAAGGGATGGAGAAAGATTTACCAACCAAATGGAGAGCAAAAATAAATAAATAAATAAAAAGGAGTTGCTTTAAAGCAACAAAGATCAAAAGAAGCAAAGAAGGATATTACATAATGATAAAAGGATCAATGCAACAAGAAGAGCTAAAGATCCTAAATATATACGCACCCAATACAGGAATACCCAGATATACAAGACTTATAAAGAGACTTAGACTCCCACACAATAATAGTGGGAGACTTCAACATCAATATTAGACGGATCAATGAGACAGAAAATTAACAATGATATCCAGGATTTGAACTCAGATCCGGAACAAGTAAACTTAATTAACATTTATAGAACTCTCCACTTTAAATACACAAAATATACACTCTTATCAGTACCACATCACATCTATCTACAGGTTTCAATGAAATATTGGTTGGCTGCTTGTTTGTTATTTTCTTCCCTCATTTTTTTTTTCATGTCTCTATTATTAAGCACAATTATAGGCATACCCATTTTTAGACTGCATTCTAGCCCAGGCAATAAAGCAACACCCCGGTTCTTTCTCCCTCTTCCTCTTTCTCTTTCTTCCTCTCCTTCATTCTTTTTTTTTTTAATTATTTCTTTCTTTCTTTCTTTCTTTCTCTTTCTTTCTTTCTTTAAAAAAAAAAAAAATGAAATAAGGTACTTAGAGCCCCAGCCCGGGGTCTGGCCTGAGATTTGGGCTCAGTTCAGGGTGACAACCTGCATCCCTCACTACTGTCCCCTTCTACTTCCTCAGGGCCCCAAAGGAGAGCCGGGACAAGATGGCGAGATGGTCAGTATTCAGGGCATTCCAGAGGCCTGGGCTGGTAGGACTGTGGTTCCCAGACCTGGTAGCCCCCCTCCCACACACGCTGACAGCAGGGTCATGTGTGTGTGTGTGTGTGTGTGTGTGTGTGTGTATGCATGCACGAACCTCTGCGTGCACATGTCTGCATGTGTGTGCACCCCTGTGCACCTGCCCCTCCCGCCACCAGGCAAGGCACCAGCCCAGGCGGAATTCCAGTATCTCCACATTCCTGTGCAGAGACCACAGTCCACTTGCCACCGCGTGAGCCCTAACGCAGAAGCTGTCCCAGGCTTGAGGAGTCAGGCCCAGGGTGGCAGCTCCAGCCTGCTTCTGACAGCAACCCTGCCTCCTGCTCTCCAGGATTGGTGTCCCCTTTTACAAAGCCAGGATGCTAAGAAGGACAGGCCCAGGAACAGCCTCCAGTATGACATTTAACACCTTCTCTTCTCTTGTTCCAGGGCCAGAAGGGATCCCCAGGGCCCAAGGTGAGTGTTCCTCATTCCCCATGCCCCTCCCCAGATCTTGTGGGATGGATTCCGCCACGACCACTTCCTTTCCCTTGCCCCCCACACCCCTAATGAAGCCAAGGCAGCAGGGTCAGGACACCAAATTCCCAGACCTTGGGCAAGTTACTGCATCTCTCTGCACCTCAGTTTACTCATCTGTCTTTTTTACACAGTTGAAAGGGTTGAATCATAAAACATGTTAGGAGGGTTTTTAGTTTCAAATGGATTTTCCTTTATTTTTTATTTTTTCGAGACAGAGTCTCACTGTGGCCCAGGCTGGAATGCAGTAGCACGATCATGGCTCACTGCAACCTTCACCACCTGAGTTCAAGCAATTCTGCCTCAGCCTCCCAAGGAGCTGGGACTGCAGGCATGCGCCACCACACCAGGGTAATTTTTCGTATTTTTAGGAGAGATGGGGTTTGACATGTTGGCCAGGCTGGTCTTGAACTCCTGACCTCAGGTGATCTGCCTGCACTCCAGCCTCTGGGATTACAGGTATGAGCCACCACACCTGGCCCAAACAGATTCTATTTTTAGAAGAATTTTTGTTTCACAACAAAACTGAACAGAAAGTACAGAGTTTCCATATGCCCCTACCCTGGCCCATGCACCCCCTCCCCTGCTATGAACAGCCCCAACTTGTTACAGCTGATGCGCCTGCACAGGCAGATCGCCACCACCAGATGCCGTAGTTTACATTAGGATTCACTCTTGCTGTGGTATCCACCACTGTCGTGTCATGGAGTATTTACCCCGCTCTAAACATTGTTATCTGCGTAAACAACCCTCCTTCCTAGCCTCTGACACCACTGATCTCTTTTCTTTTTTTTTTGAGATGGAGTCTTGGCATTTGTTGCCCAGGCTGGATTGCAGTGGTGCGATCTCAGCTCACTGCAACCTCCACCTCCCAGGTTCAAGCAATTCTCCTGCCTCAGCCTCCCAAGCAGCTGGGAGTACAGGTGCCCACCACCACGCCCAGCTAATTTTGTATTTTTAGTAGAGAGAGGGTTTCACCATGTTGGTCATGGCTGGTCTCGAACTCCTGACCTCAGGTTATCCATTCACTTCAGCCTTCCAAAGTGCTGGGATTAGAGGCATGAGACGCCACGCCCGGCCACCACTGATTTTTTTTCACTGTCTCCATAGTTTTGCCTTTCCCAGAGTGTCATCTAGTCAGAATCACACAGTGAGTGGCCTTTTCAGATCAGCTTCTTTCACTGAGTAATACACATTGACATTTCCTCCATGTCTTTTCATGGCTTGACAGCTCATTCCTTTTTAGCACTGAATAATAGTCCATGTCTGGCCTGGCACGGTGGCTCATGCCTATAATCCCAGCACTTTGGGAGGCTAAGGCAGGCAGATCACGAGGTCAGGAGTTGGAGACCAGCCTGGCCAATATGGCAAAACCTGGTCTCTATTAAAAATGCAATAATTAGCCGGGTGTGGTGGCACACGCCTGTAGTCCCAGCTACTTGGGAGACTGAGGCAGGAGAATCACCTGAACCGGGGAGGTGGAGGTTGCTCGTGAGGTTGCAGTGAGCCAAGATCGTGCCGCTGCATTCCAGCCTGGGTGACAGAGCAAGACTTCGTCTCAATTGTCGGTGTCTGGATTTATTATTTATTTAATGATCAGCCACAGTTTATTTACCCACTCACCTACTGAAGGACAGGTTCACTGCTTCCAGGTTTTGGCAGTTTTGGGTAAAGATGCTGTCAACATCCATGTGCAGGTTTTCATGTGGATGTAGTTTTCCACCATGTTAGCTTGTCCAGCCCTCTGCAGATGTCAGCTCTTTCTTTTCTGCCCTCCTTGGGCAGGGCCTGGGTGGGGAAGCAGACTGTGGTCCTCCCTGCCAGAGATGGAGCCCCTGGCCTGAGGAGGCAGAATGGGAAAGAGCTTGCTTACCCAGTGCCTCATCCACCAAAACCCTCTGGGACTGCAGGAGTCACCACCCCACTTTGAAGAAGAGTGCCTTGCCCAGGGTTGTTGAGCTTGGGAGTGAGTGGCTCAGAAGTGGAATTCAAGACTGTCATCCCCACCTTTCTGAAGCATTCAGGCATCTCTGGGCTGGCCCTAGGCATGGGTCATCAGTGCCACTTCTATCAGAGGAACA
The DNA here is from genome assembly GCF_009761245.1 of Sapajus apella. Taxonomy (NCBI): domain Eukaryota; kingdom Metazoa; phylum Chordata; class Mammalia; order Primates; family Cebidae; genus Sapajus; species Sapajus apella. The sequence goes on from NW_022437159.1 coordinate 525,807, forward strand.
AGAGACCTGGGGTCCGGGCCATGCTCCTATGGCTCTGACCTTGCTCTTGAACCCCCATTGCCTCCCCCAGGGTGAGCCTGGAGCACCTGGAAAGAAGGTGAGAGGGACCGATGGAGGAGCTTCCGGGGCAGTGTTGGGCAGTGGCTGGAGAGAAGGGCAGAGGCTGAGAGCGGGTTGGGGATACGAATGGGAGCCAACCCACAGGGAAGATGGCCTTTTCTTCACCAGACCTGGGCCCTCACTGTGGGTGGCTGCCCTGTCCTTGCTCTCCGTGAGGCCAGAATTCATTTTATTCATTCATTTATTCACTCATTATTTCCCCTCCTCAAACACATCAAATTCATGCCCACTTCAGGGCTGGGGGCATTAGTTCTCAAAGTGTGGTCCTGGGGCCTACCCTGGACCCACTGAATCAGAGACTATGGGGTGGGGCTGGAGTTCGTTTGACCAGATGCTGGTGCCACTGATGTGAGCTCAAGCTTGAAACCATTGAATGAGCATGATCTTCCCCGGCCTCTTCTCCTGCGCCAGCCTCCTCATTCACCTCATTCAGGTCTCAGTAAAACCCTCACCCAAGGCCAGCAGGTGCACTGGCTCACCCCTGCAATCCCAGCACTTTGGGAGGCCAAGGCGGAAGGATCACTTGAGATCAGGAGTTCAAGACCAGCCTGGTCAACATGGCGAAACCTCGTCTCTACAAAAAATAAGGAAACAAATAAGCCAGGTGTGGTGGTAAGCACCTGTAAGCCCAGCTACCCTGGAGGCTGAGGCAGGAGAATCACTTGAACCCGGGAGGTGGAGGTTGCAGTGAGCCAAGATCGGGCCACTGCACTCCATCCTGCTGGGTGACAGGGTGAGACTCATCTCCAAAAAAAAGAAGACCAGCCTGGGCAATACAGCAAGACCTCACCTCTACTAAAAATCAAAAAAATGAGCCAGGTGCAGTGGCATGCATCTGTAGTCCCAGCTACTTGGAAGGCTGAGGTGGGAGGATCGATTGATCCCAGAAGTCAAGGCTGCAGTAAGCTATGATTGTGCCACTGCACTCCAGCCTGGATAACAGAGCGAGACCCTGTCTCAAAAAACAAAAAAACCTCTCCCATCTTCCAGGAGACTTTCCCCGGCCACCTGCTGAAACAAGCCCTCCCTGTAGCCCCTCTCCGCCATTCCATCCTCTTCTCTTATTTGCATGTATATATGCTTTTTAGGACAGGATCTCACTCAAGCTGTGATGGATGCAGTGGCACAATCACAGCTCCCTGCAGCCTCAGGCGGTTCTGCCACCTCAGCCTCTCAAATAGCTGGGACTACAGGCATATGCTACCATGCCCAGCTAGTTTTTTTATTTTCCAGTTTTTGTACAGATGGAGTCTTGTTCTGTTGCCCAGGCTGGAGCGTAGTGGCTATTCACAGGTGCTATCATGGTGCACTACAGCCTCAAACTCCTAGGCTCAAGCAGTCTTCCCACCTTGGCCTACCAGAGTGCTGGGAGTAAGGCATGGGCCACTGTGCCAGGCAACTTTGTAATTATTTGAAGATTTCTTTTCCCTCAGCCTCCTCTGACTCCACCTGAGCAGGGACCTCAGCTGCCAGGCCCACAAGGAGAATGAATGGATGAATGTCCCTCATTCACTGTCCATCCGTTCTTTCTGCAAATGCCTGTTGAGGCTTGCCCTGGACCGGCCCTGGGCTGGTGGGGACAGGGGACACACACAGATGGGTCCCTACCCCACCCCTGCTCTAGAGGGGCAAGGAGGGTAGGGAGGAGCTGCCTGGTACAGTGTGCTAGTGCAGGTGCCAGGAGCAGACTGGTGTGTTGGGAAGTGCAGAGGACGGAGGGGCCCACTGGCCACCTGAGGGTCTGACCGGCAAGCCCCAGCTGTCCTCTCCTCAGGGTGATGACGGGACACCAAGCCAGCCTGGACCACGAGGACTCCCTGGACCACCAGGGCCCAAGGTGAATATCTGCCCCTCCCCTCGCGGCCCCCTGCCCCACCTCCCGTGGTTCCCATCTTCCTGGTGAAGCCCCTACCCTGGACCTTTGGCACCATGGGGGCCTGGGCCACTGCCTGGCACAGGCCAGAGAGAGGCAGAGGAAGGCCCCAGCCCCACTCCATAACAGGCCTGGTGTCTCACCCAGGCCGTGTGCCTCCCTCACCTCAAGTCCTCTTGTTTCCATCTCAGGGGGCCTCGCTCTGCCCTGTCTCCAAGCCAGGAACTGGGTATCATCCTCACACCTTGCTCCCCCAACCCCTCGCAACGGCCACCAAATCCTGGCCAGCCAATCTCCAAAATGTCCCTTGAGCCCCTGAGCTGCCCCAAGTAAGTGCCAAGACCCACACCAGAAGGTGGTGGCCATGGTCCTGAATCCTCTGGGCTGGGGAGAGCCCTTCGGTCCATTGCCAAACCCCCCATGGACTCAGTAACGTTCCCCAGGAGGCCTAATCGCAAGGCTCCAGGCAGCCCCAAGTTCCCCCCACCACGTGCCGTCTCACACTTGCTCTCACTGCAACTGTTTCTATTTCAGGGTGAGCCAGGGAGCATGGGGCCTCAGGGAGAGAATGGCGTGGACGGTGCCCCAGGACCAAAGGTGACGTGAGAGCTTGCTGCTCTGGCGCCTGCAGGCCCCACTCAGACCGTCACCCAGTCAGGAGTGGGAGATGTGGTTTCACATTTTTCTAATTTCCCATTTTAAGTGAGGAGTCCCAGGAGGGCCTAACCTGGGGTCTCCTTCAGCATTGTCAGAAGCTGGTATGGGGGCAGCGGTGGTGAATCTGGGTGAGTGGCAAGGCCTCCACTGGGGCCCAGCTTCGTGGCCAACTCACCGTGTAGCCTCAGGCTCCTGGACACCAGCGTGTCCTATACACTCGGTCCTATACAAAGCGATGTCAGAGGAGGATCTCGGAGGCCCCTCTAGGAGCCCCATTCATGGGGTGCTGTTCTCATACATTCGGCTCTTAGGGCTCCAGCACTTGGGCCCTGGGCCCTCCTGGGATGAGGGACTGCAGACAGGGTCATGGGAGCATGTTTTGGCTTCACACCTGCACCTCTGGCTGCAACTGCGTGTCTCCACAGGGGGAGCCTGGCCACCGAGGTGCGGACGGAGCTGCAGGGCCCCGGGTAAGCCACCATCTCTCAGGCAAGGCCTCAGGGATAGGATCCAGTGTGCAGTGTGAGCATGCAGTGTGAGTGTGCAGGGGTCCCGTAGCTTCAGAAGTCCCTGTCCCCACAGAGACCCCAGAGGACCCTGGAGCTACAGGAACTGGGAGTATTTTACTTTTTTAAATAATTTATTAGTGATTTTTGGAAATTCATAATAAATGCTTTTTTGAATAAAACGCTCAAATAAGGAGGTATAAAAATAAGAGTCTTGACTTGCTATTATGAAGCCAGATCTCTCTCGGTCTCCTCATGAGCACATGCCCATCTAAACTCCTTCTTTATATATTCAGTCACAGGTCCTCTGTTGTCCTACGCCTGATCCTACCGCGGTGAGCGGGGCCTTGCCTTTTCCCCACCCCACAGGGAGGTTTGTCCCTGCCTGCAGAAGCACAGCACTCCAGCCCACTCCAGATCTTTTGTAACCAGCCCCTATCAACATGCCTTACCTTTAGGGTGACATCCGGGATCCTGGCCTCAGCTCTGTCCCCTCATGCTCCCAGAAGCTGACTTCTTCCTCCAAAAAAATGGATCTGAGCCCCTGCCTGGCTACGCAGGCAGTGGAGAGCTAGAGGGGGTTGGATTAGGCCACCAGTGAGTCAGGCAGTTCTGGGCAGGCTATGACCAGGAGGGGGCTGCAAATGAGGCCCGGGTAAGGGTCTCTACCCTGCACAATGGGTTGGCTTGGGCCCGAACCAAAGTGCTCCCAGCAAAAAGCAGCCTGCGTGGGGAAGTGAGGTTCACAATGGAAGGGCTGGCCAGTGGCCATGCATGCAGTGTGAACGTGCAGTATGAGTGTACAGTGAGCATGCAGTGGGAGTGTGCAGTACAGTGTAAGCCTGCAGTATGAGTGTGTAGTGTGTGTGCAGCAAGCACGCAGTGAGAGTGTGCAGTGTGAGTGTGTAGTGTGTGCAGTGAGCGTGCAGTGGGAGTGTGCAGTACAGTGTAAGCCTGCAGTGTGAGTGTGCAGTTTGAGCGTGCAGTGTGTGTGCAGTGAGCATGCAGTGAGAGTGTGCAGTGTGAGTGTGCAGTGTAAGCATGCAGTGTGAGTGTGCAGTGTGAAGTGACAGCATACAGTGTGAGCGTGCAGTGTGAGCATGCAGTGTGTGTGCAGTGTGAGCATGTAGTGTGAGCATGCAGTGTGTGTGTGCAGTGTGTGTGTGCAGTGTGAGCATGCAGTGAGAGTGTGCAGTGTGAGCATGCAGTGTGAGCGTGCAGTGTTAACATGCAGCATGGGCACGGGCATGCTTACATGCGCCTGTAACCAGGCAGGAATAGGCTGTGGGTGCATGGTGTGTGCAGCCTTTACCAGAGGCTGGGAAATAGAGGCACCAGGGCCTGATCCAGCCTGCTTATGTCTTTGTGTTTTGGAGGCTTTGGGGTTTTTCTGTTTGTTGCCAACATTTAAAAATCTGAAGAACGTTACATCAAAATCAGACTTTCCGGGTGGGCACGGTGGCTCACGCCTGTAATCCCAGCACTTTGGGAGTCCAAGATGGGTGGATCACAAGGTCAAGAGATTGAGACTATCCTGGCCAACATAGTGAAACCGCATCTCTACTAAAATACAAAAATTAGCCGGGCGTGGTAGCGCATGCCTGTAGTCCCAGCTACTCGGGAGGCTGAGGCAGGAGAATTGCTTGAAACCAGGAGGCAGAAGTTGCAGTGAGCCGAGATCGCGCCACTGCACTCCAGCCTGGTGCCTGGCAAAAGAGCAAGACTCTGTCTCGAAGAAAAAAAATCACTCATGTTCAAAATCAGGCTTTCCATTTTCCCCTGATAATGCAGGGATCAGGCCTGAATGCCCACATGGAGGCAATTACAGCTGCCCCCAGACCAGGCCGAAACAGGTCCCTCAGCTGGCCCCAGGGCCTGCCTCCCCTTCCCTCCCTTGCTGGGACCCACACTGGGGAGGGGCATGCGTGTGGCCTGGGTGACAAGGTTCTCCCATTGCTTCCTCTCTGGGTATGATGCAGGGACAGCTGCCACTTCACCCCCCAATTTAGGTCTTCCCTGAAATTATTATTCTTCTTCCTGCCTCAGGGCGCCACAGGCCTCAAGGGAGAGCAGGGAGACACAGTGGTGATCGACTATGACGGCAGAATCTTGGATGCCCTCAAGGTAGTGTCCCTGGTGGGACCAGGATGTGCCTTAGATGTTCTTTTCCTTAGGGAATAATCACTCCCTTTGTGAGTAATCCTGCACTTTTTTACACAAGGGACTAGAGGCAGCTTAGCACAAAGACCCCAAAGTTATTAGGTGCCCAATGTTGAAATCAGGGCTGTGTTGAGACTGCATCAGAGAGGCACGGTGAATATGGCTCATGTGGCCCCAAGCTCCCCAGAGGCCAAGTCAAAAAGGGAAGCTCCCCGCTCAGGGCAAGAGGCAGAGCATTTCCTGGGGTCTGGTCCCAGCACTGTCTCCTGGGACCTTCCCAGAGGACACTGGCTGGAGAGCTAGGTCTTCTAATGATGTCATGGGGAGGATGAGAGTGACAAGCCCTGCCTTGGAGCCTTGGGAGATGTGTGACCTCTGAGCCCAGTTGCTGGTAAACTTGGGACTCACCACCAGTGGAGAGAGGCACTAGGTGCCAGCTGCTCGTGGGTACACCGGAAGGGAAGTGGGTGAGGAAGGGGTGGTCACCAGAGACCAGACTGGGCAGGGGCCCCTGGCCCTACCTGAGCATCATTCCCAGTTATCTCCCACAGGCCTTGGGGAAGAACAAGTTGACAGTAACTGTGGCACCCACCCCAGGCCTGCATGGTGTGGTGTGTGGCGTGGCATGGCCCAAAGGGCAGGCACATGCATGGTGTATCCCAGGCTGACCCAGCCTTATGGGAGAAGCCCTATGAGTGCAGGGAGTTGGGGGATGGACTTTGTTTGGTTTTTGTTTTTGAGACAGAGTTTCACTCTTACCACCCAGGCTGGGCATGATCTCGGCTCACCACAACCTACTCCTCCTGGGTTCAGGTAATTCTGCCTCAGCCTCCAAGTAGCTACGACTACAGGCATGCACCACCACACCAAGCTAATTTTTTTATTTTTAGTAGAGACAGGTTTCACCATGTTGGTCAGGCTGGTCTCAAACTCCTGATCTCAAGTGATCCACCCGCCTTGGCCTCCCAAAGTGCTGGGATTACAGGTGTGAGTCACCTTGCCCAGCCAGAGATGGGCTTTGGATACCAGACTGAGATGCTGACTCAATTTGATGGGCAGCAGCCAGCCATAGTCCATGCAGGGGATGATGTTAAAAAATAAAAATAAGGCCGAGAGTGGTGGCTTACTCCTGTAATCTCAGCACTGTGGGAGGCCAAGGCGGGCAGATCATGAGGTCAGGAGATCGAGACCATCCTGGCCAACATGGTGAAACTCTGTCTCTACTAAATATACAAAAATTAGCTGGGTGTGGTGGCGTGCACCTGTAATCCCACCTACTCCAGAGGCTGAGGCAGGAGAGGCACTTGAATCCAGGAGGCAGAGGTTGCAATGAGCCGAGATTACACCACTGCACTCCAGCCTGGCAACAGAGCAAGAATCCGTCTCAAAAAATAATGATAATAAAAAATAAAAAATAATTTAAAAAAATAAATAAAAACATATTAGGGGAAGGCTAGCTGAGGAATGGTATGGACATGTGTTGGGGGGGGCAGGCAGCAAGGGGCCCCTAGGCAGAGAGGTCCTGGGCCTGGGCCTAGAGGAGGGTGGATAAGATGGAGGCCAGGAACATCTCAATGGGACACCAACAAGAAGCGGGCAGGATGGGGAGGTGGGAGGGGAGAGACCTAGAACTTGTCAGTCACGGGCTGCGCAGGGTGCAGTTTTTTGGAAGGGAGGGGAGGAAAGTGTAGAGGCTCAGCAAGGGGCAAGCTGAGCCCCGGTGGCAGGCAGCCTGTGGAAAGCCTGGGTAGGGACAGAAGTTTGGGATTGGGGTCAGACCTGAAACCCTGGAGACCTCACCCCTACCTGTGAGACTGAGGAACTCCCCAGGCCAGCAGATGGCAGGCAGTGGAGCCAGAGCATCAGAGAGCTCATAGGACAGTCAAGAGAGGGTGGTGCCGGGCCACCACTGGGGAAGTCATTCTTGGCAGGCTTGAATGCTCGCAGGGGATTTAAGTTTGCTTCAAGAGGCAATAGGGAGCCAACGTAAGATCTTGAGCAGGGGAACATCATGAAGAAATCTGTACTGGGGAGACTGGCTCTGAGGGCAGAGGGCCCTTCATGGCAGCAGACACTGGTTTCTTGTCAAATGCTGGGTGCCATCTCCTGGCCTCCCCCACAATTGAGAGGCCAGATGAAGCAATGCACAGTGTGGCCTTTGACTGGGGAAGACGCAGCCCCCGAGGACCCTGTCCCTGCTCAGCTCAGCTGGACACGGACTTGGTTCCAGGTGGTGAGCTGGGCGGGCAGTGAGGGGAGGCCCTGCGTAACCACTGACTGGCTTCACTTTCACACACAGGGGCCTCCCGGGCCACAGGGGCCCCCAGGGCCACCAGGGATCCCTGGAGCCAAGGTCAGTGCAGATGTAGCTATGCAGTCCCCCAAGCATTTGTCTCCAGGGCCCACCTCCCGTCTCCTGTCTGCTCTGTGACCCTCTTCCACTTCCCTCCTGGTGTCCTGTCCTGGCTTCTAAGGGCTCAGAGAAAGGGGCTGGGCTCCCAGGCTGAGTGCCTTCTTCCTGTGCCCTTTCTACTCTGGGAGATTTCCCTAGGAAGCCTCATTCATACGTTTAAACTGAAAAATCATGCAGCTGTAAAACGGAATGAAAGCATGTCCTTTACAGCACATGGATGCAGCTGGAGGCCATTATCCTAAGTGAATTAATATAGAAAATAAAACCGGCTGGATACAGTGGCTCACGCCTGTAATCCCAGCACTCTGGGAGGTCAAGGGGGTGGATCACCTGAGGTCAGGAGTTTGAGACCAACCTGACAAACATGGTGAAACCCCATCGCTACTAAAAATACAAAAAATTAGCTGGGCATGGCAGTGGGCACCTGTAATCCTAGCTATTCAGGAGGCTGAGGCAAGAGAATTGCTTGAACCTGGGAGGTGGAGGTTGCAATAAGCCAAGATTCTGCCAATGCATTCCAGCCTGGGCAACAAAAGTGAAAATCCATCTCAAAAAAAAAAAGAAAAAAGAAAAGAAAAATACTGCATTTTCTCACTTAAAAATGGAAGCTAAACATTGGGTACACACGGACACAAAAATGGGAATAATAAACACTGGGGATTCCAAAAGGGCTGATGGGGGAAGGCAAGGGTTGAAAAACTACCTAACAGGTGCTGTGTTCACCACTTGGGTGACAGGATCATTAGAAGCGAAAACCTCAGCATCATGTACTATACCCATGTGACAGCCCTGCCTGTGTACCCCCCGATTCTAAAACTTTTTTAAAAGCTATAAATTTTTCTATAAGCACTGCTTTAGCTGCCTCCTACAAACTTTGATATGTTGGATTTTATTTTTATTCAGTTCAACATAATTTCTAATCTCTCTTTTGATTTATTCATGGATTGTTTAGAAATATGGTGTTTAATTTTACAATACTTGGGAATTTTTCCAGATACCTTGCTTTTTTGTTTTTAGCTTTTTTCATGTTTAAAGTATCCAACTGACTAGATATCTTATTAATTTCTTATTTAATTGTCTTGCGGTTAGAGACCTTTTTTGTTTTTGTTTTTGAGATGGAGTTTTGCTCTTTTGCCCAGGCTGGAGTGCAGTGGTGCCTTCTCAGCTCACTGCAACCTCCATCTCCCGGGTTTAAACAATTCTTCTGCCTCAGCCTCCCAAGTATCTGGGATTACAGGCCTGTGCCACCATGCCCAGCTAATTTTTGTATTTTTAGTAGAGAGGGGGTTTCACCATGTTGGCCAGGCTGGTCTCAAATGATCCACCTGCCTCGGCCTCCCAAAGTGCTGGGATCACAGGTGTGAGCCACCATGCCCGGCCAGAACCTATTCTTTTTAATACAACATTGATCTTTTTACTGTATTAAAACATGTTTTAGAGTCAAACTACAAGTGTTTTGTCTTGTTGAATGTTTCATATGCACACAAATTCAATGTATATTTAGCTGCTATTGGGTGTAGGGTTTTCTAAAAATCCACTAGCTAAAAGTAAAGAACACAAAACCCAGCCCTTGTGACAGCACACCAGTCTGGTAGACGGACCGCCATGCACACCCTGTGGCCTGTACCCATTCGTTTGCATCCTGCCCATTTGTCTCAAAAGAGCCAACAGCTTTGAAGTCAGGCAGATCTGGTCCTGGCATCCTTGTTGCTGGGTTCTGTGGCCTGAAGCAAGTCACTTACCCTTCGAGCCTTGGCTCCTGAATCTATGACATACCAACTTATAGGTGACAGCCATGGGTTACATCTGCCCATGATGGGCCAAGGAAACAGAGAGGAGGCGGTGGGTACTACCACAGTGCTCAGACCCCCTGGGTGCCTTCCGGGAGGTCCAACTGCAAAGACCTACCCTGGGCTGGGTGTACAGTGTGTCCTGGCCCTCTGGCTGCTGACACGTCTCTAGGGAAGGAAGCCATAACCCCTCTTGCCATCTGTTCCCTTCCAGGGTGAGCTTGGATTGCCCGGTGCCCCAGGAATCGATGGAGAGAAGGTCTCTGGGCCTTTCATTTCCTTGGTGATGCCAGCGCCTGGTATTGGGGTGTGTGTGTGTGTGAGTGTATACGCAAGCACGCATGCATGTGTGCACAGAGTTAGAGAAAGAGCATGTGCGAGAGAGGCAAAAATCGTGGATTCTCACACCAGGCTGCCTGTGTACAAACCCTGGTCTGCCCTCAGGCCCTGGGCAAGTTGCCCACTCTCAGGCAGGGCTGAGTAACCCTGTGTATGAAGAACACTCAGTGCAGTGCTTGGCACATAGTGGAAAGCCGCAGAGGCTAAGAGCATCACTGCCACCATAGGTATTACCGAAGTGAAAGAGAGAGAGAGAGAGAGAGGGAGACGACAGAGTGTGTGTGTGTGTGTGTGTGTGTGTGTGTGTGTGTGTGTGTGTGTGATATCCTATACAGATGTGAGCATATTCATAGGGTCACTTGCTATATTCAAGGGCAAGTCTTTCTCACTGGGCCCATAGTGTGTGTCTCATCCTGGACGTTATGTAATTGGTTGAGTGGAGGGATTTGGTTGCTGGATGAGTTTGTGGGGGTGGGGGAGTCCCACCACTAGCTTCTAAGATGTAAGCACAAAGCTGGCCCCATGAGCACGCCCAGAGGGGCAGTTCCAGGCTCACATGCTCCACGCATCTGCCCCTGGCCCCTGCCCTGAGGTGTCCACACCCGGATGCAATGAGGCAGGAGTGGCATTGCCTCCCACCCCCCGCCACTGCATTCAATGGAGGCTCTCAGCCACCATGGCTGGAGGTGGGGACCCACAAAGAGGAAGTGGGGGCCTACCATGGACTAAGCTCTGGGGACCCACTAGGGTGGGGAAAGGGAGAGGACCTGCTGAGCCCCATGAATCCCTTGTTTTTGTGGCTTTCAGGGTCCCAAAGGACAGAAAGGAGACCCAGGAGAGCCAGGGCCAACTGGACTCAAAGGGGAAGCAGGCGAGATGGGCTTGTCTGGCCTCCCGGTATGTGACTGGGCTGGGCCACACATTATGCCTCCTGTGTGGGAGCCCCGAGGTGACTGCGTGGCCCCTGTGCTGTGAGGGGGCCAGGGGCGTCCAACAGCCATTGCAGTCTCAGTGCCCAGCCTGCTGGGGACACTGTAGGCTCCAGGCCAGCGCTGCCCTCCTCTCTCCAGGTGTCTATTTCCTTGTCTGGAACAGGCTTTCCACCTTGCTCAGATGGCAGGTAGAATCGGGAGACATGGCCATGGAAGCGCATTGACCAGATGGTTATACCACTGTTCTCTGACCTAAGCTGCCCAAATTTGCATTCAGCTCTGTCCTAGCTGACTTTGGAGCCCTGGGCAAGCAACCTAACCTCCTGGGGCCTTGGTTTCCTCACTTCCAAAGTGGGGGTGATCTTTCCCCTCCCTCAAGGGCATGCGTGGCTGGGCTGACAGTGGTGGCTGGCACACAGCAGTACCCACTGTTGTTGTCCTCATCATTTTTATTGTTGCTTTTGTGGCCCGACTGGAAGAGCCGCCAGGTGTAACACCACCACTGGGACACATTCGCTGTCCATCCCTGATGATCACTGGGCTAGAGGAGCTGCTGGGGTTTGACCCGGGGTCTTTGCTTCAGAGCCCCTGGTTGCTCCCTGCACCCCAGGAAAACAATCTGCATGGCTGCTCATGTGCTCTCTAAAGCCCACGCTGCTCACCACCCACGGCGTGGTACACAGATCTAAGGAAAACCTTTTTCAGTTGCAACGGCTAACTTATGACTACTGCCAGAAGCCACATGGGGGCAGGAAGGGAGGTCGCTAAGCACCATGGGTGGTGACGCAGGTGCTAGACACAAAGGACTCACAGGCCATGCCATTCTGCAGGGTGCCGACGGCCTCAAGGGGGAGAAAGGGGAGTCAGCGTCTGGCAGCCTACAGGAGAGCCTGGTAAGCGTGTGCAGGGGGCAGGGCTTCCCCCAGCACCCAGTCCAGGCTGGGTGGGGACCCTGAGCCTTGGGACAAAAAGGCCACCTGGCCTGAACAAACCCAGGGCAGTAGGGGAGGAAGAGTAAAGGGAGCAAGGCTCCTCTGAGAACCCACAGGCCAACTGCCATCCACTCACCAGGCTGTGCCCTCTGAGGGCAGGAAGGAGACCCTCACTCCAGCAGTGTGCAGTGAGCTTGGGTGCGGGCGGGTGAGGGTGACAGGTGGTGGGTGACTAACCTGTCTCTCACCCTCCCTAGGCTCAGCTCATAGTGGAGCCGGGGCCCCCTGGCCCCCCTGGCCCCCCAGGCCCCATGGTAAGGACGGTTTGTTTTGGTTTGGTTTGAAGCAGCCAGGAAAGCAAGAGGCGGGGTGGGGGCTAGGTCCCGGAGCCATGACCCAGGAGAGAGCAGGCTTCTTTATTCAGGGAGGGGCACATGGGCAGAGGGCAGAGCCCAGGATGGGGCCCCAGGGGCCAGCAAGTGGCCACTGCAAGAGGGTCCGGAGCCAGCCTTCTCATCTGCTTCTTCTTCCTGCAGGGCCTCCAGGGAATCCAGGGTCCCAAGGTGAGTGGACACAGATTTCCCTACTGGCCTCAGACTCACCGCCCAGGCGGTTTCCAAGAACCTCACCAAAGCGAAGGGCCTGACCTCCGCCCTGGCCCATCCCTGAGTCTTCCTAGCACCTGAACATCCCAAGTCCCCAGGGCATAACCTCCCAGATGTCCTCAGGGCCAGTGCCCCCTCCCCACACCTGGGGCTCTCTCCTCCACTTTCTCTGTCTGCCTGGGACCCCAGTCTGTCCCTCTTTCCTTCTCGGGTCCACCACCCACTGTTTCTACTGCTTGTCCCCTTCTCCTTTCTCTGTGCCTCCCAGTTCCTTGCACTGTCCTCGCCTCTCCCCATTCCAGCCTGCCCCACACACATCTGTCTCTCAGCTGCCACAGGCTGAGCACGAAGTCTTGGGCTTGGTGTCTATTACATAATGGCGTGTTCCCTTCTCTTACATTAAATCTTCGAGTGTGGCCTGCCCACATGCCCTGCCCCAGGGAGGCAGACACAGAAGGGGGGGCCATCTGGCCTCACTCCTTGTCACACCACCCCCCACCCCCGGGGGTGAGTACATCTCTGCTTCCCCAGCTCAGAGGCCAGATGTAGGATTCAGAGTCATGGAATCCCAGGTCTCAGCATGCGGCCCCACCAGATACACTTTCTTCTGGCTCTGTTTTCTCTTAAGGCCTCCTCAGTTCATGTTTCAAAGAGGTGACTGCTGTCAGGGACAGGGTCCAAGGCTTGCCACAGAGGCCTGATGAGGACCCAGCTCTGCTGCCTTCCACTGTGTGGCTGGGCCCATCCCCACTCATCTCTGCACCTGCTTTCCTCATCTGTGGAATGGGTGTGACCATGATCACCTTCCAGGCATGGCCAGAGCTCTTCCTGATTACCCTCACCGGAGAGTAAGCCAGGGTCAGGCCTGGCGGAGCCTGGATTTGTTCCTCTGCCCACACCCCAGCTCCCATGCAGTCTCCAAGCTTGCCTGTCCTACTGTCTGTCTGACCCCTTCCCCCTGACTGATTTCCCTCCTTTGCCTCCAGGGCTTGGATGGAGCAAAGGGAGAGAAGGGCACATCGGGTGAGAGAGGTCCCAGCGGCCTGCCTGTGAGTGTCACGAGACTTGTTTGTCCCAAAGGTGTTAATTCCTGTAACCAGCATGCCTCTTGACTCATTCCTTTTCTATCCAGGGGCCAGTTGGCCCACCGGGCCTTATTGGGCTGCCAGGAACCAAAGGAGAGAAGGTAACTGCCTTATTCAGAACTCCCTCTCCAACTATGGCCACATGTTCATGGTGTCGCTCAGCCCTGGGAGCCCAAACCTGTACCTCACTGGGTCCCTGCACTTCACAGAGCCAGAGTTTACACTCTGTGGATGCCAGGTCTATCCTGGCCTCTATCTATGCCTGCACGGTTGGTGGGTCTCCTTGCCCCCCTCTCTGTGGCCAGACCTGGTATCCACAGGGCTGGACTTCCCAGCAGCTGTACTCCCAGCACCCCTCCCTAACCCCTCTTACCCACTCTGTGTCTCTTCTCAGGGCAGACCCGGGGAGCCAGGACTAGATGTAAGTGACTCATCATTTGCGTTGAGTAATTGGGTCCCTCTTGTGTGTATCTTCTGCCCTCATGTAGTAACCTGGTCTGGCTACTCAAGTGTGACCCCCCTTTCCCAGGGCTGGGACTGCAACTGACTGGTTCCCCCTGTGTCCTCATTGGCAAATCCAGTGCACAGCCCAGAGTAGGTGTTTTTATGGACAGATGAATGGATTGTTGATGGGTGGATAATGGAAGGATACATTGGTAGATGGATGATGGATGGAGGATGAAGGACAATGGAGGATGCATTGTTGGATTGATAGATGCATAATGCATGCAGGATGGATGGATGGATAAATAGATGGATAGATGATGGATGAGTGGATGATAGATAAATGGATGTTGGGTGGCTGGATGTTAAATGGATGTTGGATATGTGGTTGGATGGATAATGGAAGAAAGATGGATGATGGATGGAGGATTAATCTATTCAATCCTCCATCCATGCATCCATCAATCAATGCATCTGTATCCATTATGGATGGATGTTTGGATAGATAATGGATGGATAGATGTTGGATGATGAATGGATGGATAGATGGATGGATGGATGGATAATGAATGGCAATGGAGGGATGGATGGATGGATGGATGATGCATTGTAGCAAGGAAGTGAAGAGAGGAGTGAAGAGCCTGTTGCAATATCCTCGTGAGAGATAATGAGGCTTTAGCTAGAGCAGTAATTTGAGAAGAAGAGGAAGGGAAGTATTAGCCCAGGTTGATTATATCAAGTCTGTTCTGGTAGCATACATAGAAAACAGTTTAAACTGGCTTAAAATGTCTCATAACTGAAAAGTCTTGGGGTTCAACACGTGGATCCAGGGCTCAACTGTGTCAACACAACTCAGCCTTTCACCCTCTTTTGTCTGCTTTCCCTGTGGAAATCAAGTTCCACGTGGTGGTGAGGTAAAGCCAGCAGCTCCAGACCAGCCTCCTCCCAGGCCCAAACCAAGAAGAAAGAAAATTTACCTCACTCCAGTGTTCTACCGGAAGTCTCATGGGCTCTCACTGGTCCCAGTTAGGTTAACACTGAACCGTCTTGACCATAGGAATGCAGTGCCCTGATGAGTCAGATCACGGACTGGGGTGAAATCAATGTGTTGTAAGAAGGGAGGTTGTTCTCAGGAAGAGCAGGTAGCTATTTCAAGGGACATAGGACAGAAGCAGGGCTGCAAGGACTCTGGTGCCCACCCTAGACTTTAAAAAGAGAACATTACCTGGAAGAGCAACTGTGGACAAGGGAAAGGAAGAGCTGTAGTCTGGGTTTCTGACTGGGAGGGCTGGCCTCCATCAATGGGAAGGGAGAGGACAATGCTGAGCCCACTGCAGGTTCTGGGGCCAGTTGTGGGTGGAGCTAAAGAGACTCCATGCCACCATGAATGTGGTCACAGCTGCATTCTAGGAGGCCTGGTGCTCAGGGTAGCATCTCAAAACCATGCCCACCTGCTCTACCTGGCAAAGCCCAAGCCCCTCCTCAACTCCACCAGGCTCAACTGTAATGCGGACTGTGCTCAGAAGCTCCTTCTGACCCCCACCTGTAACAGAGCAGCCCTTGCCCCCAGAATCCCACCCCACCATCTCACACCTGTCACTGAGCATTGACTGTCATCAGCACTCTGTTGCCTCCCCGTTACACATCAACAAGGAAACATGTCCAATCCAATTCTCTTTTTTTATTTTTAAACTTTTGTTTGTTTCTTTGTTTTTTGAAATGGACTCTTGCTCTGTCCTCTAGGCCAGAGGCAGTGGCGCAATCTCGGCTCACTGCAACCCCCACCTCTCGGGTTCAGGCGATACTCCTGCCTCAGCCTCCTGAGTAGCTGGGATTATAGGTGCCAGCCACCATGCCTGGCTAATTTCTATACTTTTAGTAGAGCCAGGGTTTCACCATATTGGCCAGCCTGGTCTTGAACTCCTGACCTCAAGTGATCTGCCTCAGCCTCCCAAAGTGCTGGGATTACAGGTGTGAGCCACCATGCCCAGCCATAACAAATCTAACTCTCTGTCCTCAGTGTCCAGCCAGTCCAGCTCCTAGTAGCTGTTTAGCCACATTGGATGGATGGATGGATGGACAGATGGGTGTACAGGAAGCTGAGCCAAGAGCACAGGACAGAGGTCATTTCTCATTCCATCAAAGACAGTGACATAACTTCCATGGTTTCTGGGGCCTCGGTCCCCAGCCAAGCCTAGACCGGTGCCAGCCACATCTGTGATGTGAGAGACCCCTTGTCAGCAGCTCTGCCTGACTGTTGGTATCCAGGGACTACTTTGGAGCAAGCCCACCTGGCATCCTCAATACATGCTCTTCCTACATCAGCCTTGTACCTGGCAGTGTATCACCTACAGCTGGGACCGGGCCAGCGTGTGCCATGAACATGCACAGGGAGGTGGGTGGGAAGTGGGCATGTGGATGGCAGAGGAACAGAGACGAACAGGTAACAGAGGGGCAAACCTCCAGCCTCATTTTCGGATTCAGTCTCTAATCCTTTTGTCAGGGTTTCCCTGGACCTCGAGGAGAGAAAGGTGACCGGAGTGAACGTGGAGAGAAGGTAAGGGCAGCTGGACGGGAGCTAGGGCAGGAGGAAAGGGGAAGGAGGCAGGTAGGAATGGAAGCCTAGGGGAATCAGGCAGCGAGAAGCTGGCCAGGCAGGTGGGCGGGAGGCAGGGGGAGGCTGGCCCCAGGTGCCTCTCTCGGAGAGGTGTTGGAGGTGCCTGAGCCTGGCAGCTATGGCCAATACCATCATCTTCCCTCCTGCACAGGGAGAGCGAGGAGTCCCCGGCCGGAAAGGAGTGAAGGGCCAGAAAGGCGAGCCAGGACCACCAGGCTTGGACCAGCCGTGTCCTGTGGTAGGTGTCGGAGCAGGGCCCCACCCCAGGTCTTTTTGGCCTCCAGCCAGGGTCAGACCAACATCTTGCCTGTCCTCAGAGCTCAGTTGCAAGTCCCAGAGGCCCCACTGGTCATGTACCAGCCTTCCTCACTGTCAGGAACACTGCTGCTGACTGCCCCCAACTGTGGGCATGGCTCGGGGAACCCAGCCCCTCTAGAGATGGAGGCCTGGCCCCTCATTGTTCAGCCTCAGGACAGGCCTGGCTTGAGTCAAACGCACTTGGGGTGGAGGTCGACAGGGGCCAGACCATGAGCAGAAGGGCTTTACCTGGAGTCATCAGTACCATCAGCAGTGCCCTGGGAGGGGGCTGGGCCCTGGAGAGGGAAGCGAAGTCAGCACAGGCACGCTGCTGGGGGCGGGGCAGTGAGCGTCCAGCCCCATCGCCCTGGCCACCTGGGGCCACAGTCAGGGTCTGACTCCTGCTGTGCTGGAAGTCAAGCTGGGCTGAAACTCAGCTTCCCCACCTCTATGGCTGGCTGCCCCTCCCCTTCCTTCTTCCTTCCCAGAAGAGTCTCTCTGGGCAGAGGCAGCACCTCCCTCTTCCTCGCATTCCCCCCTCTTCCTCGCATCCCCTCTGCCTGCCCCCATACCCTTCCTTTACCTCCTTACCTGCTCTCTCAGTGTCCCTTGGTAGCCCACCAGTCCCAGTACCCAGTGCGTGAAACAACTACAATTCAAAAGTCAACTCCTTTTATTTCTTTTTAAAGACAGACTTAGTCTGTCGCCCAGGCTAGAGTGCAGTGGTGCAATCATGGCTCACTGCAGCCTCGATCTCCCAGGCTCAAGTGATCCTCCTGCCTCAGCCTCCCCAGTAGCCAAAACTGCAGGAATGCACACCATGCCCCACTAATTTTTAATTTTTGTAGAGATGGAGTCTTGCGATGTTGCCCAGGCTCATCTTGAACTCCTGGGCTCAAGTGATTATCCCACCTTGGCCTCCCAGAGTGCTGGGATGACAGGTGTGAGCCACCATGGCCTGCCTAGTTTCCTTTTGCTAGAAAGCAGGGAGGGTTTACATGTCATACTCTTTCAGTGGAGCTCAGAAAAGATAGGAAAAACAAAACAGCTGGGTTTCCATACTAAAACTGGGCAGATATTCATACCTGGCTACTCATATGTTCATACCCTGGCCATGGGAATAGGGTGGGGGCCTTCCTCAGGGATGCAGGCCAGCCTCAACCTCCAGTGGCACCAGAGCTAGAGACCCCCTCCCAGACCTTTGGCCTCTGTTCCTCAGTGTCCCCATCCTGCAGTGGGGGGTACCCCTCCCCCCAGACAGTTTTGAGAAGTCAATGAGAAAAGGACTTACAGAGTGAAGTGGTCAGAGCACAGAAAGGGCAGGGACAGCAGGGGCAGGGTGACTCAGTCCCACAGCTCTAGACTGTGGCCCAGGACTCCCCTCCAAGTCAGTAAGCCCTTGTCTCCTTTGAAACAGGAGAATCCCACCTGCGGAGGCCGGAGAGGGGCTCCAGGCTGGCGGGGCCCTTCGAGGGGCAGTGGGCCATGCCCTGGGGTAGGCAGCCTGGCCTGCTGTGTGCTGTGTGCAGTGTGCTGTGTGGGCCTTCTGGGCAGCCGGGGCCCTGGGCTCTGCCCCGGCCTTCCTTGCTTCCACCTTCCTTTCCATTCTGCCCTCCTCCCTACCTTCCCTTTGGTCCCTAGCCTGGTTCCCTGGTGTACTCATGGGAATGTTCCAGGGGATGCCCAGTGAAGCCTGTGCCAATGCTCTGGAACAGAATGATATGTTTTGTGCCCTAGCGCCCCCAGGGGTGCCAAGCTGATGAGTCAGTCTTTGTTCCTCTTCAGTTTCCCCACCCTCCAGGCTGCCTGAGGAAACCCAGACCCTGCTTATGTGTGACTGCTGAGTGGGCACCACAGGTGCCACCAGACAGCCCCAGCCCCACGCTCAGCCCCAGCCCCCAACAACCTGAGCCTGCCCTGTGCAGGGCCAATACAGGCTGGAGCAGGATGCCAACTCCTGGGCCGTCCTCAAAACCCTCCAGACGACATTCCTGCCCAAGGCCTGAAAGTTCACAGGCCCCAGAATGAGGAGCCAGAGTCACTATCACATCAGGCAGGAAGCCACACAGCTCTCGGCAGGACCCAGGCCAGCCCATGCATGCCTGGTACAACACCCATCCCTTCTGTTTCTGCCCACTGCACAGTGGTCTCCACAAAGCACAGAGGGAACACACTCAGGACAAGCTAAGTGAGAGGCCATCATGTCTCCATCACCCCACTACCTGGGTGGACAGAGGGGACATTGTGGCCCTGCCTCAGTGGGCCCTCAGCAGCCTCACATGGCAGCTCCCTGGCCTGCACCTCCCTACAGACCAGGGAGGGTATGTGGGGTATAGAGGAGCTCCCCAAGCCCCATCCCCATCACTGAAACTTTCTTCTTTTCTAGGGCCCCGACGGGCTGCCCGTGCCTGGCTGCTGGCATAAGGTACCTTGCAGGGAAGAGCCTCCAGGGCAGGCTCAGGGGAGGTGGGGGAGGCAGGGGAGGGTGGGGGGATGGGGAGCACCCTGGAGCCTGGGTGCTGTCACTCAAACCTCTGGGTGTCTACAGCTCACCCCACAGTGACTGAATAGCCCGGTTTCCCATGATGACCCTGGTTTTGACTCTCCCAGCTTGCAGCTGAGGCGTGGGACTATAGTCCTGGGTGATGGTGTATAACCCACCCTGTTGGTCACATGGACTCAAATGACACTTGGCCAAGGCAGAGTAAAGCCGTCAGTGCCTCCTGGGATATTGTCCAAACTGGCCCACTGAGAGGGAGAGGGAGGCAAGGGAAAAGAGAAGGGGTCCGCAGCTGTTCCTGAGGAAATGAACAGGAAAGGGATTGCCGGAGTAGGGTGGCCTGGATGGGGGTGGGGCCTCTCAGCTCCTTATCACCTTCAGTCTCTTCCTCCTTTTCCAGTGACCCTCAGGCCCAGCTCACACCTGTACAGATCCGTGTGGACATTTTTAATTTTTGTAAAAACAAAACAGTAATATATTGATCTTTTCTCATGGAATGCACTACCTGTGGCATTTTAACATTCGAGACTGTGCTCACCCAGCCCCAGAGCCTTCAGCATGTGAAGCTGCAGGAAAGTGGACAGCCCAGACCAGGGAGATGTGTACCTAAGGGGCACCCTTGGGCCTGGGCTTTCCCGGGAAGGAGACAAAGGCAGAAGCCCCTGGCTAGGGCAAGGCTGGAAAGATGCTAGGTTGGGCCTTCACAGAGAGACTCTCAGCGGTGGTACTGCCCTTCAAGAACCTGTCCCCAAAACCCTGGATTCCCTGGGACACATCCTATCCAAGAAGGCTCAGGGCTGGGACAGCAGCTGCTGCTGCTGCTGCCACCGGCCTCACCAGCCTCCAAACTCAGCCACAACCAGCTGCCTCTACAGTTGGACAAGACTTGGCCCCTGGACAAGACTCACCTGGAACTTGCAGCTGAACCCACAGAGCAGTGAGTGGAAATCCCCCAAGAGGGTCTAGCTGCCACCACATTTGGTAGGCCCCAGGAGGCCAGACTGCCATGAGAATATATGTCCTCTGGCCAGGAGTAGTGGCCAAGCTCTGTGATAGCTGTGATGTGGACCCCGCTCCAGGGAGCTAGCTGAGTGTCGGGGATGGAGGGGCCCAGGTGGGACTGACTGCTACTTCCTGTCTCTGTTTTCATATCATCCAGAGAGGGACAAGATGGGACATGGCCCAGCCAAAGGAGGCAGTCCTCCCACTCAGAGTCTGAGTCTTACTGATCCCAAGTCTCCTACCCAGAACTGTGGCCAAAAATGACTCTACGTGGGCTGTACAGGCAAAGCAAACCTCAGGGCTGGTTCCCAGCTGGCCTGAGCAGGGGGCCTGCCACCAGACCCACCCACACTCTGACAAGAGGCTTTTTCGCTTCCAGCAAGCGTTCCCAGCAACCAGCTCCATCCTGGCTGCTCACCTTCCTTCCATTTCCATGTAGATGGAGATCACTGTGTGTAATAAACCACGAGTGCGTGTCTGGGTGAGCCTGTCCTTGTGGACTACCCCTGGGGCACCTCTGGCTGCGGTTTCCTGGCCACTGCTGGGTGGGGAAGGAAAAGGGGACTCTCCCTGAGTCAGAGCCATCCCAGAAACAGAGAAGGAAGTTCAGCGTTAGGGAAAAGATGGGACTTGGAGTTCAGAAGACACGGATTCACAGCCTGGTCTGGCTACACACCGAGTCCTCTGGCGAGTCTCTAACTGTCAAACTGAGCCCCTGTGTGCTCCTCTATTGCAGTTACCAGAATGCTGCATAACAAATCTCTCCAAAACTTGTTGCCTTAAAAAAATGGTCATTTTGGCCAGACACAGTGGCTTGTGCTTGTAATCCCAGTACTCTGGGAAGGCAAGGTGAGAGGATCACTTGAGCCCAGGAGTTTGAGACCAGGCTGGCCGCATAGGAAGACTCCATCTCTACCAAAACTAAAGAATTAAAAAACATTAGTAGGGCATGGTGATATATCCCTGTGGTCCTAACTGCTGGGCAGGCTGAAGCAGGAGGACCACTTGAGCCCAGAAGTTCAAGATCAGCCTGAGCAACATAGAGAAATTCCTCTCTTAAAAAAAATAATAATAATTTCTATTTCTCTTGTATAGCCTATGGTTAATGGGCTCAGTGTGGGTGCTTCTCACTCAAACTCTCCCGCATGGTGGTTGCTACTGGTCCTATAGCCAGGACTTCAGATGGCAAATACCTATTTGTAGCCTCTCCACTTGACCCAGGCTCCCTCCCACATGGTGGCTGGATTCTAAAAGTGACTGTCCCAGGTCAGCCAGGTGGAAGCTGTGTCACCTTTTAGGGCCAAGTCTCAGAAGTCATGTGCTGTCACTTTCTGAAAGAGTGGAGGGAGGAGAGATAGACCCCACCTCTCCATGGGAAAGTGTCAACATCATATTTCAAGGAGAAAATGTGGAATCATAAATCTTCTTGCGGCCGTCTGAAAAAATGCAAACTCCCACCTCAACCGTGAAATGAGAGGGCACTATTTACCACTCGGATTGTGGTTCCCTGAGGATCCAGTGCACAGAGTATGCAAAGAATGTAGGGTGAGTCCCTTACCCAGAAGCACCCTCAATTCTGATTTTCCTCCCTCCTCCTGACTCCAAGACTGAGCAAGGGCCACAGTCCTGCAAAGTGTTCCCACTTCTCTCATCACAGCTGGTCCCTATTACAGCCCTGAGAGGGTCCCTCTTACAGATGACAAAACCAAGCACATCCAGGGTGGCCTAGACAAGATGGGCCTGCAGTGATGGTGTCTCTGATGGTGGTGGTGCATTACACTGACGGTGTCTGAGTCTACAAGGACTGAGGCCTAAGGAGGGCCACAGTATGAATGGTCCCCCTCAGACCTCTGTGACATGGCCTCCTTGCTAAGCAGAAGAGGCTTAGACATACACTGGCTAAGGAGGAGGGATATGTCCAGTCCCCTTCTCTGTTTCCCTAGGAAACTGGCAATAAGTAGCAGGCCACATCACTCAGCCAGTTGTCTGGGTCAACAGGAAAGCCAGTAGTAGGAAACACCACTGTGGTGTTTCTCTTCTGTGATGACTGATGGAAGTCACTGGGTGTCCACACCTCCTCTGGAGTTCCAGCACAACCTCACAATCTACTGCACGCTACACTTCACAGTTCCCTCCTCCCTCCATCCAGGAACCCCACTTGATCCCCTCACCAGTCCTGCAAAGCCCAGGGCTTGTGTGATAGGTGTCACTGTTTCCATTTTACATAGGGGAGAACTGAGGCTCAGAGAGGGTAGTCACCTGCCCAGGGATGCACAGCCAGGACATAGTGGCAGGCTTGGGAGAGCATCTAGGCTCTTGGGTTGTCTTCTACTTTGTCTTTCCAAAACTTGTCTGGCAGAGCATGGAATCTGATAGGCAGTTCCATGATGCTGGGTGGTTGGCAGGTAGATCCTCCTGGGGGTAGAAGCCATGTGTTCCCCGCTCTTCCCCAGTCTTCTGAGGGGGTCTCTCCTGCTCCTTTGGGCAGGATGGGGCATTCTTGGCCCACTGCTGCCCCCTTGCGGTGTCATACCTTGTATCCTAATGCCTGCAAACTTGTCAACTGCAAGCTTCAAAATTTAGAGTCTGCTGAGTCCTCAAAGCACCCAGGGTTGAGCACAGAGACAGCAGAGGAATCAATGACTTGTTCAAGGTTCCAGCTGAGACACTGGGGAGCATCCTGCTTCACAGCTGAGTCTCAAGGACTGGGGGGCCTCAGATCTCCTGCCAAGAAAGGCAGTGCAGCCACAAAGTACCCCTTTCTGGAAAAGAGAGAAGTATATTTACTGACCCCTGCTACATGCCATGACAGCTAAACCACAAGGATAACTATCCCTTTTTATAGATGAATCTGAAGTGGACTTACCTAGGTCTCTTTCCTCCTGGTCCCTAGGAGACCACTAGAAATACAGGGGCTACTCTTGGTTATCACAATGATTTGGGGACACCCTGGCATTCAAGGGGTAGGCCCAGGGATAGTGAACACCTAAAATGCATAGGCCAGTCCTACCCAATGACAAATCATCTCAACAAGAATCCCAGTGCTACCCCTGTTCAGAAATACCATGCCCTGGGTTCAAATCCTGGCTCAGCCACTTCCATCTCCTACCATCTTGGTCTCCAAAGTTGCCTTGAAGTCCAGGCATGAGATAAAGACAGAGGAGTGCTTAGCACAGGACTAGAGACAAGAAGTGGACTTTTCTGAGCAGGAAGAAGGTAAGGCTTCCTGGTGTTGTCCCTGGCCATGCTATAAGATACTCCTGGCCCAGGAAATGACTCAGCCTGGCCTGACCTCAACTATATTACTTTTTTTTTTTTTTGAGACAGAATCCCATTCTGTCGCTCAGGCTGGAGTGCAGTGGCATGATCTCAGCTCATTGCAATCTGACTCCCATGTTCAAGTGATTCTCTTGCCTCAGCCTCCTGAGCAGGTGGAATTACAGGCGCCTGCCACCACACCTGGCTAATATTTTTATATTTTTAGTAGAGACAGGGTTTCACCGTGTTGGTCAAGCTGGTCTCAAACTCCTGATCTCAGGTGATCCGCCCACCTTGGCCTCCCAAAGTGCTGGGATTACAGGCATAAGCCACCGCACCCGGCCTATATCACCTCTTGACCAAGGAGCAGGTGAAATGTTAGCTGGGCCCGGCTACAGCCTTCTCACCCTCTGCCTCAAAGCAGGAAAAGCCCCTGAGCCAATCTGACTCCTCTGAGCTGCCATGGGGCCACAGCTGTGGCTGGAGTTTGAGCTACAAGACAGGGCTGAAAAGTGGGCCTCAAATAGAACACACACACACACATACACAAAGCCTGAACTGCAGGGCATGGAAGTATCATAGGTCTCTCTACTAGTGAGGAGAAACCAATCCACGAAGAAAATGGTGACCACGATCCCACTCACACACACACAGGATCTGTGAGGACTTGATCTTTAGAAACGAAGTATAGGGTGGGCATTGTGGCATGCACCTGTAGTAGCAGGTACTTGGGAGGCTGAGATGGGAGGATCACATGAGCCCAGGGAGGTAGAGGCTCTAATGAGCTATGATCATGCCACTGCACTCCAGCCTGAGCAACAGAATGAGACCTTGTCTTAAAAAAAAAAAAAAAAAAAAAAAAAAAAAAAAAAA
>NW_022437159.1:555209-593892 GCF_009761245.1 Sapajus apella
GTTGCATGGATGGTGGTGATGGTTGCACAACGATGTGAATGTACTTTCGCCACTGAATTGTATTCTTAAAAATGGTTAAAATGGTAAACTTTGTTATGTATATTTTACCACAATTTTAAAAAAAACACAACTCCAAATGTTCTTTAATAAATGCATTAAGCATCTTACAACTGTATTGGGAAGAGAAGAAATCAGAAATGAGGGAGTGAAGCAGAGGCCTGGGAATCATGAAGAGGTGGGCAGAAAAGGAGGGACAATCAGGAGCCTCCCCTGCCCCAGCCCGCAATGGCTGCAGTCCCAGGCCCGTGTTCTAGGGTTCTTCAAGGCAGAAAGCCCCAGTGTCCCACCCCAGGAGTCAAAAAGACCTCAGTTGGAGTCCAGCCTCTGCAGCCTTGCTGCGTGTCTTACAACGAAGCCCTTTCACTTTCTGGGCTTCAGGGTCATGGACATGTACTACAGGGAGGCTCCGCAACTCTCTTCTTGCCCAAACACTGCACGATTCTTAGCCTTAGATATAGCTCGTGTTCATCCTGCCTGGATTCTAACAGGAACCATGGTGCCCTGAAGGTCAAGCTCAAGGTGATCTCCTTGGCCAGCCCCAGAAGGAACCCCGGGCTCTCCGTCTGCCCTTACTGCTGCCCCTTCATGGGGCTGGGAAGACCTAGGCCCTGCTTCTCCCACCCTGAGGCCACTGTTGTGTACTAGGCCCCGGGCGAGGTAGCAGTCATGCACTCGCACTTCGGTCTCAGAGTTCGTCCCAGTTTATGCACGCGGAAGACGATTCAAAGACTGAGTCCGGCCTGAGCAAGGCCTGCGGCAGCGGCGAGCCTCACCCGGGCGCCGGGAGCCTCACCCGGGCGCCGGGAGCCTCACCCGGGCGCCGGGAGCAGGGGCGGGGTCGTCCGGGACCCTTTCCCGGGAGGGAAGCTGCAGGGGCCTGCGGGGTGAGGCCCGCGGCGCGTCTCGGAACCAGAGCCCGGGCAGAGCTCGAGCTCCCGCGCGCGACTGCCAACGCACGACCCCGGGGCCGGAAGGCTGCCAGGCTTGGTCGGCAAGCGAAGAAATGAACCTCCACAACGCGGGCGCTTCGGGGCGGAGGCCCGAGTGCGAACCCGAGCCCCAAATCGCGACCCAGGCAGGGTGGGGCCCGGGGCGGGGCCTTGGAGGCCCAGCCAGCGCGGCGACGTCTCCGCACGGCATCTCGGCACCGACTGACAGCCCTACGCCATGGCCGCAGACCGGAGAGCGAAGGCCGACACCTTGGCGCTGAGGCGGCAGCTCATCAGGTACCCGGGAAGGGGGCGGTCGGCGCGGGGCTGCGCGGGGAGGCACGCGCACGCACGACGCACGGACGCCCGACGCACGCGCTTCAAGGAAGGAGGCCGCAGCTCCCCAACCCGCCCCGCCCCAGTCCCGGCCCAGCTGGAGCTTCGCAGGGCCAGGAAGCGGGCGGCGGCGCTGGGCTATCCGTGCGGGTGGTCTCCGCTGCGCGGCCGCCTCCCCCACAGCGCCGTCTCCAGGCCGCCCAGTTCAGGAGCCGGCCCCGCCCACACTGCTGTCTCGGCTGTGACAGCCTCGTTCGGCAGCCTTTGCCCCGAGAAGACTTTCACCCGGGCGCCTGGGAAGACCTCACCCAGCGTGGCCCGTCAGCAGCACCTGGGCCTGGCTCGAGAGCGCCCTGGGGGGTGGGGCGCTGAAAGGGCAGACGAAGGGAGAGTCGGAGGAGTCGGTTAACAGGCAGCCTTAGAGAAGGCCCACACTTGACCTGTGAGGGGTCCCTCGGTGGGACGGTGGGTGAGGCAGCCTCCCGCTGGAGTTCAGGGCTGCCACCCAGCCAGGGGGACCACGTGGCTGGCAAGGAGCAGTTAGCGCTGAGAGCCAACCACCTAATGTTGGTGCCCTACCCCATCCCATTGAGGACACGCGGCCTTACGGAGCCCCCGTGGGCCTTGGTCAACCACCTATTCTCAGGATCCAGGGGACTGACGCGGCCACATGCAGAAATGAGCAAGGAGGTAACAGAGGCTTAAAATACTTTAAGAAACAATTCTAAGTTTCAGCAACTTGTTACCCCATCCGCTTCCTCCTTTGCAACCACCTATGAAGTGGGGAGACCAGGCAGGGAAGCAGCATCTTGCCCTTCAGGCTTTCATGTTCTTCCCAGAACTGGGAAGGGGTGGGCGGAGGCCTGTGATGAGTAGATCTCCCTTTAGGTCTTCAGACATGGCTGTCCACTCCTTGCCTGTCCCCACAGCTCTTCCTGCAGACTCTTTTTTCCCGAGGATCCTGTTAAGATTGTCCGGGCCCAAGGGCAGTACATGTACGATGAACAGGGGACAGAATACATCGATTGCATCAACAATGTGGCTCACGGTCAGTATCATACCTCAGGCTGGCAGGGCAGAAGAGAAAGCCAAGGCTGTGAACTTGGTCCCAAGGTGACCCGAGATTGCAGAGAGGTGTGGAGAACCTGGGTTGAATTAAGGCACTAACAATACGCAGAGGAGGCTCAGTCTTTGCAATATAGCTGTGGAATGCTGCAAGCTGGAGCTGTGCTAAACCAGGCAGGAGTCAAGGGATCTAGGTCTGTGGGTCTAGTTCTACTTGGGACTGATCATGAGCTCACATTCACGAGGTCAGGAGTTCGAGACCAGCCTGGCCAACATGGTGAAACCCCATCTTTAATAAAAATACAGAAAATTAGCTAGGCATGGTGGTGGGTGCCTGTAATCCCACCTACTTAGGAGGCTGAGGCAGAAGAATCGCTGGTACCCGGGAGGCAAAGGTTGCAGTGAACTGAGATCATGCCACTGCACTCCAGCCCAGGGACTCTGTCTCAATTAAAAAAGAAAAAAGCAGAGACTCTAGTCTTAGACTGCTTGGGCTCAAATCCCTGTCCCCTACTAACTTTGTGATCTCGGGCAACTTACTTAATTCTCTGTGACCCTATCTGCAAAAGACATGATGATCCTAGGTATCCACGTTAAGGTGTTTGGAGAATTAAGTGTGTTAATTTATGTAGCTTGCCCTGAATATGCCTGGCACATGGTGAGCTCTGAGTACATATTCACTGTTATTATCCTTGGCCTTGGGAAATCAAGATTACCGCCAGCCCCCATTGGCTGGTGAAGTGAAACCAGTTGACAGTCACTCCCCAGCCCCACCTTTGTCATGCAAGCCTCAAAAGTCCTTCCAGCCTGGGCAACATAAGGAGGAGACCTTGTCTCTAAAAAAAAAAAAAAAAAAATACTTAAAAATTAGCCAGGCATGGTAGCTGGTGTCTGTAGTCCCACCTACTCAGGAGGCTGAGGTGGGATGATCACTTGAGCCCAGGAGTTTGAGGCTGCAGTGAGTACCATGACCACATCACTGCATTCTGGCCTGGGTGACAGAATAAGACCCTGTCTCAAAAAAAAAGACCTGGCCTTTCTAGATAGGGTTCTTCTGCTGAAGAACCTTTTCCTTCTACCAGAATCTCAGGAACTCCTGGATCTGCCTTTCCAGAACCAGCGTTTCTCACCCTGTTCTGCCTTTAGACTCCCCTCTTTCTACCTGTCCCTCTGGAACTGCGTCTCTTCTGTCTGGGTTTATAGCTTGGGGCTGGAGGAGGCCGGGTGGGACTCACTGAGCAGAGTCAGCTGGGTGATGAAGGTGGCCCTCTTCCAGTTGGGCACTGCCACCCTCTCGTGGTCCAAGCAGCACATGAACAGAACCAGATGCTCAACACCAACAGCCGGTACCTGCATGACAACATCGTGGACTATGCACAGAGGCTGTCAGAGACCCTGCCGGAGCAGCTCTGTGTGTTCTATTTCCTGAATTCTGGGTAAGTGGACTGCAGCCAAAGCCCAGCAAGAGGGTGAGACGATAACGAAGAGAGTCGCTCACATGGGCCCAGTGTTGTGTAGCTGACCGAGCATGGACTTGGGGAGAGACAGCCCTCGTTGCACCAGGCTCCTGGCAGATTCCCAGCTGTAGGTCCTGTTGCTTTTTCTGTTGGATCCAGTTTCCTTGTCTCTTACTGAAGGATGCTATTACCTCCTTTCTAGGATCATTGCTGGGGCTTAGTGAGGTAATATGTTCCCTTATTTCTGCCTTAGGGATACAGCTAAAATCCCTGCCTATAGGTTGCTCAGTAAGAAACAAAAACATCAAGTGATTCTGCAAAGGAATACAGAATTACAAGGAGGGCTCTGGAGGACGTGTACAGGGTATCCTGAGGCCTAGAAATAGCGAGGGACCTGACCTGTTCTGGGGGTACAGGGAAACCTTCCCTGAAGAAATGATGTTAAGAGCTGACTAGGAGAGGAGGAAGATGTTAAGCTAAGAGCTAACTAAAAGAGGAGGAAGGAAGGGTGCTGCCACTGCTAGTCAGAAGTCTCGTCAAGGCTGGGTGTAGCCAGAGACCACCTCCTAAAATGAGAGCTGTCTCATGTCCAATTTCTCATTAAAACTCTTCAGTAGCTGCACATGGCACTAAGAAGAAAACCCAGGCTCCTTCCCAGCCCTGTGCATGTGGCCCCTGCATATCTCCCCACTTCCTCTCCTGCTCTGCCCTCCTCAGGCCTTGGCCTCCCTCATCTTCTTCTGGTTCCCTGAGCACAGAGTTCTTTTCCTTCACAAGGCCTTGGTGGATGCTGTTCTGTCTGCCTGGAAACTTCTCCCTCAGGACCCAGTGCAGGAGTTAACCTCCCCATAGAAGCTTCCCCTGACCCTCTGTATTGGTCTGCTCTGGCTGCCATAACAAAATACCGAGACTGAGTGTCTTAAACAAGAGACATTTCTTTTCTCACAGTCCTGGAGGCTGGAAGTCCAAGATCAAGATGCTGGCAGGGTTGGTTTCTTCTAAGGCCTCTCTCCTTGGCTCGGAGATGGCTGCCTCCTCCCTTTGACCCTGGTTAGTCTTCTGTCTGCAAGTGTCCCTACTGTCTCTTTGTGTGTCCAGATTTCCCCTTATAAGGACACTGGTTAGATTGGATTAGGGGCTCCCTGACGGCCTCATTTTAACATAATCACCTCTCTATCTCCATATCCGTTCACATATGGGCCGTTCTGAGGTACTGGGGATAGGGGTTCAACACATAAATTTGGGAAGGGGGTGCAGTTCAACCCATAACATGCCCTCTTTGGTTCTCTCTCCCAGGGCATCCATCGTAGCACTTAGCAAAATATTCGCTTTTCCTTTTTTGGCTTTTGTGGTAGCATGTGTGTGTGTGTGTCTGTGTCTGTGTATGTATATATACGTGTGTGTATATATATATATAAATTCATAGACACACACGTATATATACATACACATATATTCATTTTTGTCCACAGTTCCTGGCTCATAACTCCCACAGCCCTTGTTACACTCTTTTATAACATCAGGTGTGTTAGGCCTCAGGAGACAATCACCTTCTCCTGCCTTCTTTTCACCTGCCCAAGGCAGGACTCTAATCTTCCCTACCTCTCTGATGATGGATCGTAAGACTCATTCAGGGAGGGTCCCACCCCGTGTCCTGGTGTAAGGAATGCTGCTGTCATGAAGCTTCCATAAAAACCAAGGGGACTGGATTCAGAGAGCTTCCGGATAGATGAACACATAGAGGGTCCTGAAGAGTGGCGCACCCAGGGAGGGCACGGGAAGCTCCATGCCCTTCCTTCATGCCCCTCCCTATGCATTTCTTCATCTGTATCTTCTGTAATATCCTTTATAATAAACCAATAAATGTATTTCCCTGCGTTCTGTGAGCCACTCTAGCAAATTAATTGAACCTAAAGAGGGAATTGTGGGAACCTCAACTTGAAGCCAGTAAGTCAGAAGTTCCAAAGGTGGCTGGCACGGTGGCTCATGCCTGTAATTCCAGCATTTTGAGGCTGAGGTGGGAGGAATGCTTGAGCCCCAGTCTGGGTAATATAGTGAGACCCCCTCTCTACAAAAAGAAAAAAGAAGTTCCAGAGGCCCAGACTTGCTACTGGTGCCCAGGGGGCTGTGAGGCAGTCTTGGGCATTGAGCCCTCATGCTGTGGGTTCTGATGCTGTCTCCAGGTAGTGTTGGAATTGAATTGGAGGACACCCAGCTGGTATCCGCTGCAGAAGTGATTGCTTGCCTGCTGGTGGGGAGAAATCCTTACATATTTTTTGGAGTCACAGAAGTCTTCTGTGTTGATTGTTAAAGTGTGAAAGCAGAGGAAAAACAATGGGTTGAGTTTTTTCCAAACAGCTTTCATGACACATACGAGAATATAAATTCCAGGAGGGCCAAGGCTGTGTCTATTTTACCTGCTCTTTTTGACCCCAGCTTCTAGCACATTGGAGGCATTTGATATATACCAAACAAATAAGCAAGTGACTGACTAGTTGATGTCCTGAGAATCTTCTTGCTGCTGGAAGAGTCCTCCTGCCCTCAGCATTCCTCTGTGGGAAGCTCCTGGAGCACTGTCTGACTCATGCCCACATTTTTGGTCATAGGTCAGAAGCCAATGACCTGGCCCTGAGGCTGGCTCGCCACTACACGGGACACCAGGATGTGGTGGTATTAGACCAGTAAGTGCAATTCGCCGCCCTACTGTTTCCAGAAGCCTGGCCCACAGGCCTCTTGGGGATCTGTGAGACTGACTCTGGGTGCCTTAGGCAGGGAGGACGAGGGGCCTGGGCTACTGAAGGCAAGCATGGCAGGCAGAGGACCAGGCGGTGGTTCTACAACATTTTATACTTTCAAACTGTCCCCACAGTAGCTCCCATGAATTGAGTATGTAATGTGCACAAGGCCCAAGCTGAGAGCATCGACACATTTAAGATTCATTATAAAGAAAGAGGAACTTCCACCCCATTTCATGGGAGAGAAAACAACCCAGAGAGGTTAAATGATGAGCCACTGTCACATAGCCAGTCAGCAGTCTTCCAAGAAGTGCTGCTGACCCCAAAGCCTGTGCTCTTCCCCAGCCCAAGGACTTGGGGGCTGTGTCAGGAAAGTTGGCCTCCCCTGTGGGTCTTCAGGGGTGGGGAGACCATGGTCAGATGGGCCAGGGAGTGGGTACCACCCGGGCCTGAGCCTACCCTCCCTTCTCCTCCCCAGTGCATATCACGGCCACCTGAGCTCCCTGATTGACATCAGTCCCTACAAGTTCCGCAACCTGGATGGCCAGAAGGAGTGGGTCCACGTGGTATGCACTGCCCAACTCAACAACAGGTCGGTGCCTGCCCCCAAGCCCAGATAACACGGCACTGTCACTCCCCACAGGCACCTCTCCCAGACACCTACCGGGGCCCCTACCAGGAGGACCACCCCAACCCAGCTGTGGCCTATGCCAACGAGGTGAAACGTGTGGTCAGCAGTGCACAAGAGAAAGGCAGGAAGGTAACCATGTTCATGCCTGTCCAATCCAGTAAACAATGAATGTCACCTCCATTGTTGTCACCACCCCTGTGCTAGATCCTGGGAACCCAGAGAGAAAAACCAAACGAGGCCCTGCCCTCTAGAAGTCTGGGTAGGGGCAGTTCAGGCTCAGCAGAGTCTTAGCGTATGGGCGTGATAGGCAGCCAGACCCCGAGCAGGCCTCGGGGTATATCAAGGGAGGTCCTTAGAGGAGGTGCTCCCTGATAGGGTAAGGGTCAGCCTCTCCAAGCTGGTGAATAACAGAGGAAGGGCATCCTAACGGGTGGCTGAGAAACCATGTGAATGTGTGGCCAGGCAGGTCGGGAGCTGAGCCTGGCGAGGCAGGCAGGTCCACATGCCAGAGGGCACCAGAACTATGCTGAGCAGCTGGAGTTCTACCTTGGAGGCCCCAGAGAACCACCAAAGAGTCTTAAGCGGGAAAGCAGTAAGATCATGGGGCTGGTGCTGGGGCTGCTCTCTGACTCCAGGGCTGTGTGGAGGATAGATTTGAATGGGACAGCCTGAGGTCAGGTGACCATGATTTAGGCCCCAAGCGAGCGGTGGGGAAGCCTGATAGGGGCAGTATAGTGGAGACAGAGTGTAGGTGTGTTACCCATGGTGACAGGAGAGGGAGGACTGTTGGCAACAGGTGAGGGCTCTCTGAAGGCTTCACTGAAGGAGTGACAGAGCCAGACACAGGAGATGTGGCAAAGAAAGGCAGCCTGTGGGGCCAGAAAGGTTAGCAGAAGCCGACCAGGGAAGCCTTGCCTATGTGTTTCAGGGGCTCTGCAACCCCTTCTATAAAACCTAAAAAAGCAGATTGCTCTGATTGCGACAGGTGTGGGGGACCAGTATCCCATCCCATTGGCCCTGCCCTCCCACCTGTAAGGCAGAATACAGTTAGGAAGTCACTGCCATATGCAAAAGGAGTTACTGAGGGGTTTTAAACAACAGTGATATGCTCAGCTCTCTGGGTTGAGGCATCCATCACCGTGGTGGCCATGTGGAGAATGGACTGGACGAGGCATCCAGTTAGAAGGCATCTGCAGGGCCGGGCGCGCTGGCTCACGCCTGGAATCCCAGCACTTTGGGAGGCCGAGGCAGGTGGATCACGAGGTCAGGAAATCGAGACCATCCTGGCCAACCTGGTGAAACCCTGTCTCTACTAAAATACAAAAAAAATTAGCCGGGCATAGTGGTGCACGCCTGTAGTCCCAGCTACTCAGGAGGCTGAGGCAGGGGAATCACTTGAACCCAGGAGGCGGAGATTGCAGTGAGCTGAGATCGTGCCACTGCACTTCAGCCTGGCAACAGGGCAAGACCATGTATCAAAAAAAAAAGAAAGGAAAAAGAAAATAAAAGAAGGCATTTGCAGGAGTCCAAGGAAGAAACAGGCAGATCTGCAGGAGACAAGCATGTCCACGCAGAGGGCAAGGAATAGGTTTAGAGAGGAGGCTGAGGTAGAATCCTTGTGCAATGCTGACTGATGGGTGGAGGGAGGGGGACGGAAGGAACAGGCTTGTGGGGGAGAAATCAGTGCATTTAGTTTGGGGCATGCCAAGTACTAGGGGCCTGGAGGCATCCAGGAGGTAAGAGCTTGTTGGAGGCCTGAGAGAAAACTGAGTCACAAACCTTCAGATGTGCCGTGGAGTCCAAGGGGTGCAGCAGTGACGGTGACTTGTCCTTGGACTAAGCCAGCACTAGCAGGGCACGATGAGCCAGTCACTGCACACCTCCATGGTCACGTTCCCAATGTCCATCTCTTCACAGATTGCAGCCTTCTTTGCTGAGTCTCTGCCCAGTGTGGGAGGGCAGATTATACCCCCTGCTGGCTACTTCTCACAAGTGGCAGAGTGAGTAGGTGGGTGGGGTCTGCCCTAGGGAGGCCAGGGCTCTAATGGGGTTTTCCAACCTCTGGTCCAAATCCCAACTTCAGCCTGGCCTGACTGCCAGAATTTTGAGACAAAGCCCTTAAAGAAATAATGGCCCAGAGAAGGCCAGCCATTTGCCCGTGGCCCCCACCTTATTACTGGCAGAACCAGGATGCAAAGCCCCGAGACCTCCTGACTCCTGGTCTTATCCCTCTCAACCACAGCCCCCACATCAGTCATCTGTCCTCTGCCACAGGCACATCCGCAGGGCCGGAGGGGTCTTTGTTGCAGATGAGATCCAGGTTGGCTTTGGCCGAGTAGGCAAGCACTTCTGGGCCTTCCAGCTGCAAGGAAAAGACTTCGTCCCTGACATCGTCACCATGGGCAAGTCCATTGGCAATGGCCACCCTGTTGCCTGTGTGGCCACAACCCAGCCTGTGGCAAGAGCATTTGAAGCCACTGGCGTCGAGTACTTCAACACGGTGAGTGACAGCTCTAAAGCAAGGGAGCAACATGAGTTCTGACAGGCCCCTGGTGATCAGCCTGTCCTTAGTCAGCAAAGGCTACAGGGCTAGCCCTGTGCTTAGCACACACTTCCAAGATACTGTCCTTAAGAAGATCATAGCCAGGTCAGGTAAGAAAACATAAAACATCTTTTAAAATTAATGTCAATCCAAAAGCTGTCACAGGGGACCATGTCTTATAAAATATATAAAAAAGTATGAGTCCTTGTCTCCCTTCCAGCAGAAGCCACCCACTCTGTGCCAGGCCATGTGTCAGGTGCTGGAACTTGAGCTGGTTAAGAGGCTTGTGAGGATTGTGGTCTACTTGGGTAATACATGATCTGGGAGCAGAGTTCACACTGCAGTAGCTCCCTGCCTTTGGGGTACAGGGTCAAGAGCTTTCCCTGAGTGAAGCTGACAAATGGCATATTCAGTGGCCCTGAGGCAGCAGTTGCAGAGCAGGTGAGATGATGATGGCAGGCAGCAGGAGCCCTATAGGAAAGAGCTGAGGAGTCTGTACTGATCCTGAAGACAGTGAGGACTGCAGGAGGGTTTTAGTCCTGGAGAGAATGCTCTTTGAAAAGATCTCTGATGCTCAGTGTGGAGAAGGAATTGGAGGGAGGGAGACTGGTCCAGGGAGGAGAGGAGGAGGCCCAGAGGAGGGGGAGCAGGGACAGAGGGTTGAGAACTCACTGTGAGTTCCTCAAAAAGCCAGTTCAAACTGGGGACTGAAACATGTCAGGATTTGGCAAGATAAGGCAGAGAAGGTCCTTGGGGGTGAGGGAAGTGACACTTTGGCTGGTGCATTCAGCCAAAAACCACCACTCAGTGTCCACGTGAACATAGAGCCTGAGACAAGCTCACTGTCAGGGAAAGACAGGCTTCCAGACTCATGGTCATGATAGCATGGAGGACAACAGTGGAAGTGGTGTGTTCACAGGGCTGTGGGAGCACAAAGGCCATCCCAGATGAGAGGTGGGTGAAGAGCTGTGGGACAAGCCATAGAGGCTTCATATAGAAGGCAAGGCTAGAGCTGAGTCTGGAAGGCTGAGCAGAAAATCAAGTGTGTTGTGTAAGGGGAACAAAAGCCCAGTGGAGCAGCATCTTCACTTTTATTTCTTTATTTGACCCTCAAGTGTAATTAGAATCCTTGGCTTATGGAAGACTCTCAACATCACTCTGTGCATAGCCCTCTTCTAGTTATTCAGTTAACCTTTATTAATGTTCTAAGCACCTGGGAAGCCATCATGCCTAATAAAAGCTAGGACCTTGACAATATCCTGCATCTCTCCAGATGTTCCCCTCATCCCCTTATTGCCTCCTCCACCCATCATTCTGAATAACCATGGTAACCATCACTCTGAATCCCATATTCATTATTTAGTTGTTTTTTTAATTTATCATGTCTGTCATGCTGTATATACTATGGGGATTCTTTTTTCGACTAACATCACTAAGAATCCTCCCTATTGCCTGTCACTGAAATTCCTTTGCTTTGACCATTGTATAATCTTTTGTGTAAATGTACCACAGTTCACTCATCCATTCCTATTGATGTGCTTTGAGGTTGTTCCTTTTTTTTTTTTTTTTTTGCAATTATGAACAGTGTTGCTTTGAACAATTTTTCTAAGTCTCTGTTGTACATGAGGCAAGAGTACATTAGGACTGTACTCTTGTGCAATTCCACCCTCAGGTACAGTAATTAGGACTGTAGCTGAGGGTGGAATTGCTGGCTCATATGGTATGTGTTCACCCTTAATTTTAAAAGATAATGACATTTGTTTTCTGAAGTAGTTAACAAGTTAACACCCCACCCATAGTGTGTGTGTGTGTGTGTGTGTGTGTGTGTGTGTGCGCGCGCGCGCGCGTGCGCGCGTTTTTGAGATGGGGTCTCATTCTGTCATCCAGGCTGGAGTGCAGTGGCACAATTTCAGCTCACTGCCTTTACTTCCAGAGCTCAAGTGATCCTCCCACTTCAGCCTCCTGAGTAGCTGGGACCACAGATGCATGACACCACGCCCAGCTAATTTTTTGTATTTTTGGTAGAGATGGGGTTTCACCATGTTGCCCAGGCTGGTCTCAAACTCCTGAGCTCAAGTGATCAGTCCACCTCAACCTCCCAAAATGCTGGGATTACAGGCATGAGCCATGGCACCCAGCCTATATCTTCTTCAGTGCCTTTTAAATTTTGCCAGTCAAGTGGAGTGTAAAACAGTAGCTTGCATGGTCTTGATAACGCCATTTCCTGATTTCAGATTACATGAATTACCTCTTCATGTTTTTGGCCATTTATTTCCTCTTCAATGAAATACCTGTTTGTGTCTTTTGCCCATTTTTTGATTACTGGTGCTTTTCAATTATATTTGTGGGAGTATTGTGTCTGTTTGTATATATGTCTGTTTATGTGTATATACCAACATATACATATCTATATATTCTTGATGCTAATTCCTTGTCAGTTGTGTATTTATGAATATGTTCATCTAGTTTACAACCTGTCTTCACTCCCTTTACATATTTATGATAAATTTTTAACACTTTGTCAACTCTATCATTTTCTTTCATAGACAGTGTTTTTCATGTATTGTTAAAGATATCTCTCCCTACTCCAAGTTATAACATTTATGTTTCCTCTTAAGTCTTTTAACATTTTGTTTTGACATATAGGTCTTTAATCCATCTGGAGTTGATTTTTGCACACGATGTGAATCAGGAATCCAATTACATCCTTTGTGCATGTGATACCACAGTGTTTTCCTTTTTTCAAAAATCTTTTTCTGCTCCCTTTGTTCTCCACTAATCTTAGATGCCACTTCTGTTATGTAACCAAAGTTCACACATGAAAGATTTGTTTCAGGACTCTTACAC
The DNA here is from genome assembly GCF_009761245.1 of Sapajus apella. Lineage (NCBI taxonomy): Eukaryota > Metazoa > Chordata > Mammalia > Primates > Cebidae > Sapajus > Sapajus apella. The sequence continues at coordinate 567,812 of NW_022437159.1, forward strand.
TTTTTTGGTCATTTTGGTCAGATTACCGTTCATGTACCACATTATTACTAGAGCTTCATAATAGGTTCTACATTTATAATAGGTTCTGGTATCTTGCAGAAAAAGTCTTTTCACCTGTGACTATTCCTGTTCCTTTTCTCTTTCATTTAAATTTTAGAGTTACCTTTAAACAGTTTATGAAAAACTCTGCTGGGATTCTGATAGGGGAATTGCTTGATCTTTTAGATCAGTTTGAGGAGACCTGTTTTTTTTTCTTTTTTGAGACACAGTCTCTCTGTTGCTCAAGCTGGAGTGCAATGGCATGATCTCACCTCACTGCAACCTCCGCCTCCCAGATTCAAGTGATTCTCCTGCCTCAGCCTCCTAAATAGCTGGGATTACAGGCACCCGCCACCACACCTGGCACAACTTGATATTTTTTGTATTTTTAGTAGAGACGGGGTTTCACCATGTTGGCGAGGCTGGTTTCAAACTTCTAACCTCGTGATTTGCCCACCTCAGCCTCCCAAAGTGCTGGGATTACAGGCATGAGCCACCACATCCACCTTTTTTTTTTTTTTTTTTTGAGACAGTCTTGCTGTGTCATCCAGGATGGAGTTCAGTGGAGCGATCTTGGTTCACTGCAACTTCTGCCTCCTGGGTTCAGGCGATTCCCCTGCCTCAGCCTCCCAAACAGCTGGCTCCACCACACCCAGCTAACTTTTGTTTTTGGGGTTTTGAGATGGAGTCTCATTCTGTCACCCAGGCTGGAGTGCAATGGCCCAATCTCAGCTCACTGCAACCTCTGCCTCCTGGGTTCAAGTGATTCTCCTGTCTCAGACTCCCAAGTAGCTGGGACTACAGGTGTGTGCCACCACACCCGGCTAATCTTTGTATTTTTAGTAGAGATGGGGTTTTACCATATTGGCCAGGCTGGTCTTGAACTCCTCACCTTGTGATCCACCTGCCCCAGCCTCCCAAAATACTGAGATTACAGGTGTGAGCCACCACGCCCAGCCTAGATTTTTACTGTATGCTATCACATTAAAAAAATTTTCTTCTATTACTTGAGTAGGAATTGAATTTTATCCTTTTTATGCATGTAGTAAAGTAATATTTTTTCTCTTTTGTTAACATGGTGAATTATGTTTATGGCTTTTCTAATATTAATCTTTGCAGACCTGGGACAAATCAAACTTGGATATGGGGCGTTATCATTTTTATATATTATTGCATTGTTTTTTATGAATTTGGCCTCTATTTTCAGGAGTAAAATGCTGGCTCACATCTTTTTTCTTATATCTTGGGTTTTGATACCTGGGTCCTCCTAGCCTTATAGAATCAACTGGGAAACATTTCTTCTTTTCTTTTATATAAAATTGGGATGACCTGTCCTTTGAAGGTAAAAACTCACCTATAAAGCCATCTGGGCCCTGTGTTTTGTGGGAAAATATTTAACTGCTCCTTTAATTTCTTTAAAAGTTATGTTTTAGTGAATTCAAGATGATATAACAAAATACCATCGACTGGGTGGGTTATAAACAACAGATTTCTCACTGTTCTGAAGGCTGCACATCTAAGATCAGGGTGCTAGCATGGTTGGGTTCTGGTGAGAGTCCTCTTCCAGGCTGCAAACAGCCAACTTCTTGCTGTACCCTCATACAGCTGAAAGGGTGAGAGCTCTCTGGGATCACTTCTATAAAACCATAATCCCATTCATGAAGACTATTCTTGTGACCTAATAACCTAAAGGCCCCACCTCATAATACCATCACATTGGAGGTTAGGATTTCAACATATGAATTTGGGGGGACAAAAACATTCAATTTATTGTAAGTTATATGGGCTTTTTAAAGTTTTCATATGTGCTTTGTGCCTTTGTCTTCCTCCTCTCCTTCTGGCACACCCATTTGCATATGTTGGTATGCTTGTGTCCTCAGGTCTGTAAGACTCTTGTTTTTCTTCATTCCTTTTTCTTTCCGGTCTTCAGAGTGGACAATCTCAGTTGACTTAATTTTTTTTCAGTGATTCTTTCATCTGCCAGCTTAAATCTGTTGCCTGGCACGGTGGCTCATGCCTGTAATCTCCAAGCACTTTGGGAGGCTGAGGTGGGTGGATCACTTGAGGTTAGTTCAAGACCAGCTTGGCCAACATGGCAAAACCCCATCTCCAATACAAAAATTAGCCGGGCATGGTGGCATGCACCTACAGTCCCAGCTACTTGGGAGGCTGAAGAACAATCGCCTGAACCTGGGCAGTGGGTTACAGTGAGCTGAGATTGCAGTGCACTCCATCCTGGGTGACAGTAAGACTCTGTCTCAAAAATAATAATAATCTGTTAAGTCTCTCTAGTGAATTCTTCATTTATTGTGCTTATCAACTTGAGATTTTGTCTGAAAATTAATTAAAATTTATCATTAGACTTTTTGTAAGACATCATTTTCATGCTTAGCTTTTAATTATTTAGGTACAGTTTCCTTTCATTCTTTTTAACGTATTTGGTTTTGGGGTTTGTCTGCTTGTTTGGAGACAGGGTCTTGCTGTCACCCAGACTGGAGTGCAGTGATGCAATCTTGGCTCACTGTAGCCTCAACCTCTCGAGCTCAAGTGATCCTCCCACCTCAGCCCCCAAGCAGTTGGGAGTACAGTCATGTGCCACCATGCCTGGCTTATTTTTTGTAGAGATGGGATTTCACCATGCTGCCCAGGCTGCTCTCCAATTCCTCAGCTTAGGCAACCTGCCCACCTTGGCCTCCGAAAGTGCTGAGATTACAGGCATGAGTCACCGCACCCAGCCAACATATTTGTAACATCTGATTTAATGTCTTTGTCCAATAAGGACAGTGTCAGCTTCCTTGGGGACAGTTTGCATTGATTGCTTTTTTTTCTCCCGTGTCTGAGCCACGCTTCTTTCTTTGCATGTTTCAGAATTTTGTTAAAAGGTGGACATTTTAATATAATGTGGCAACTATGGAAATCATACTCTCCTCCCTCCCCATGGTTGTTGCTTTTCTTGTTTAGTGCCTTTTCTAAACTAATTCTGTAAAGCTGTTTTTGTCATCTGTGGCCACTGTAGTCTCTACTTGATTAGCTTGGTGGTCCTCTAAACATTAGATCTCCTTACTTAACTGGAGCCTGTAAGTCACTTGGCCAAGAGCTTTTAATTGCCTTAGACTTTACTTCCTCATTCTGTAAACCCTCAAGGTATTCAGTGGTGAGGGCTTAGGGCTTTCCCTATCTCTCCTGAGCATGCACACAGCACTGGGCATGAGCACATCCCTATGCGTATGAATGGCCATCTAGAGTCCCAGGAATATGTCAGAGCCTTTCAAAGCACCCTGTAGCCACCTCACAGTGATAGAAAGCAGATCAGTGGTTGCCTAGGGCCAGTAGTAGGGGGATGGGTACACAAGTGATGAAAACATTGTTATACAGGTATGTACATTTGTCACCTCACATTGAACTTTATACTTTTAAACAGTCTATGTAAATTATACCTCAACAACAAAGATTTTTTAAAAGATGTAATTCAAAAAGCATGGTCTGCAGGAGACACCTTCCTCCTGATCCTCTAAAAACCAAGTCTCCACTCTCATACGTGCAGGACAAGGACAGGGTGGGAGGAGAAAGAGCCAAAGCCCTCCAAATGCCTGAAGGGAACTGCCCATGCTGGGCCTGGCACAGCCAGATGAGCCAGGGTTAAGTCAGAAATACAGATCTGTATGTGCGAAGTCTGTTAGCACCCAATTCTTAACTTTTAATAATGCTACAAAAGCTAAACAAAATGGCAGACAAGATGTGACTCCCAGGCAGCCAGCTTGTGTGCATCCTAAAATTTTCCCTGGGTTCAGCCAGCAGAGCTGTGAACTCACACCACAGTGGCTTTTTCTGGGTGGGCCTTGGCATGCTGCGCTGACCTTCCTTGAAGGAGGAAGTGAGAACCAGTCCAGTGCTATGGGTCTGAGCCAGCCCATGAGATGGGGCCTTAAAGCCTCTCTTGGTAGACTAGCTCTGTAGGAACAAACAGGACACCCTCTCTTCTGATTCTGTGTATCTTCTGGGGGCTCCTACTGTACTTCAGGGGTACCTGACCTGGGTTGCTCCTGGAAAGGCAGGACAGCCCATGGAGGCCCCCAGCATTTACTACTGCTGAGAACTGTGCCCTGAGGGGTTTGGGGCTTGTGCTCTTGCCACTGCCATTGGAACACATGTGGCAGTTCTCCTGCCTCATTCTTTTTGGGGCATGGCCCACTCTGCCAGGCATCTGACATGTTCTTTGTCCCTGGCTCAGTTTGGGGGCAGCCCAGTGTCCTGCGCTGTGGGACTGGCTGTCCTGAATGTCTTGGAGAAGGAGCAGCTCCAGGCTCACGCCACCAGTGTGGGCAGCTTCCTGATGGAGCTCCTCGGGCAGCAAAAAATCAAACATCCCATCATCGGGGACGTCAGGTGAGGCTCTGGGGGCAGCAGTCACCACCCACCTGCCAGGGCCCAGTGTGGTACCATTTCCTTCACCTCCTAACCACCTGGGATGGTGGGATTATGTCCACTCTCATGAGGAATTGAGACACTGAAAGGTGCTATTGCCCAAAACAGCACTCCTGGGTACAAGAAAGCCAGTACATGACCGGAGCCCTAGCTACACCCGAGCCTCTCTCCTCTGTCCACACCAAAGATCCTTCCCAGTCCAGTTACTCCCTGAAACTGTTCTCACCACCTTCTGAGGGTGCCTCCTGTGCTCAGCCTCCCCAGGAGGCACAGGTAGGAGCCCAGGCAGAGGGTGAAGCGAGCACCCTGGCCCCTCAGGCCTGGTCTCCTGAGATGTCACCTTCCCCTCCAGGGGTGTTGGGCTCTTCATTGGTGTGGATCTAATCAAAGATGTGGCCACGAGGACACCAGCAACTGAAGAGGCTGCCTATTTGGTATCAAGGTATTTTCTTCTTCAAACAAGTTGTTTCCTGGAGTAGCAGACATCCCAGGTGCCTCTTTGCAGGGCCAGGGGCCCCAAGTGGAAAGGAGCGTCTTCATCTGTACCCCCATTCCTCGGCACTCTGGGCCAGACTTAACTGAAAAGAGGGCTGGGGGCTTGGGGGGACAGCTGATCCTACCAGCTGAGGACAGAGGTAAATGGCATTAGCAGTTCTGTACCCAATGACTGACCGCAAAGGCCGCAGATGAGACACAGGCTGTTTCCAGCTCAGAAGCACCTCTGCTTAGAATGCCCAAGTTAGCAGGGTGCTCAGACCCAGGAACCCCTAATGCCACCTCCCACAGGCTGAGGGCTGGAGAAGGAAAGCAGCTTCTCCAGTCACACCAGGGAGCTGTGGCAGCACCAGACTCTGGGTTCCTATGCCACGTAACAGGTGGTTGGGATGGACAAGACTCCTGCTACTAAGCTGGGTCAGGGGTGTCTCAGAACTCAAGACTCCACCGGCCCCACTGCCCCGGTTTGCTTTCACTTGGACCCCAAGGCCCCAGGACTTCTTCCCCTTCTAGTTTATGATTCCCTTTTATCTCCATTCCCCAGGCCTACACCCTCCCCTCTCCCCCACCACTTAAAGTTCTTCTGGTATCTGATATGTCCTTATTCTAACTGTGAGACATGCATGGTATTGTAAATTACCCTGTGCTGTATTTGAGCTTGGCCTGCCTTCTCAGTCACATCCCCAGCTTACCCCTACCCCCTTCCCAGGAACCTCAGGGATTCAGAATGGTCGGGTGGCATGGAAGGAAACCCACCCTTTCATCTCACAATACCCTAGGGGTGCTTTTCCAGTTGAGTGAGGAAATGGGTAAGTCACCTGCCGTCACCCTGCTAGGTGGCAAGGCCTAGATCTGGCCCCAGGGCCATATAACTTCAAAGTCCAAGCCCTGTTCTTTCTGGCATGGCCATGGTCAGTGCCAAAAAGACAGAGATACGAAAATGAAGCCAGAAGGCAGACTCCCCACCCTCTGCCAAGGCAAAAAAATAACAAGGTTTACAAAAAAAATGGGAACAAGGATCAAAGAATATAAACACAATCATGCACACCCCTCATCTCAGATGAGGTTAGGCTGTGGACTAAAAGTGATTGGTAGCTACAAATAAGATAAAGCCATCTTCCTAAAAATAATTGGAAATTTTAAACTGGAATTCTAAAATAACCCAGAAGACAGGGCAGGGAGATTCCTGAAGCTAGTGAGCAGCACGTGGGACTCATTATACCAACTGCACTGTTGGACATTCTCTATATAAGGAAACTATCCATCACGTAAACCATACACAAAACCAGAGAACTGCTTCTGGTGTTTCCCGGTGGCCATTCATTCTTGGCTTGGACTGGGGCTCCAAGGTTAGGTGCAGCAAGGCACCTGTTCTGGGGGCAGCATGTTCAGGGCCAGGTGTGATACACCCCAAGCAGGGGCTGCTGTGGGCCAGATGCACAGGACTTTGGCAGAGATGACCAGTATGGTGTCCTGGCAGGAACTGGGCCATGAAAGGCTCCAAAGGCAGTGTGGCTGAAGCACTGGATTTGAGGCCCTGGCCAGGCTGAGGAAGGCCTTTGAAGGCCATGTAAAGGGGTGTCCTATCCTCACAGGCTGAAGGAGAACTACGTTTTGCTGAGCACTGATGGCCCTGGGAGGAACATCCTGAAGTTTAAGCCCCCAATGTGCTTCAGCCTGGACAATGCACGGCTTGTGGTAGCAAAGCTGGATGCCATCCTGACTGGTGAGCTTGAACCCAGCAGCTAGAGCCTCCTAGCATGGAACAGGGAGGGGACAAGAGTCCAAGAGCAAAGGCACATGTCCTCTGGACAGTGCAGGGAGCAACAAGCAGAGAGGGACCTTCATGGCCCAAGCTGCTACTATTCCTTGCCTGTGCCTCACAGCTTCCGGGGCTATGGGGAGATGGAAGCTCAACCACCACCCAGCCTGCCTGAGCAGGCATCAGATGGATGCAGGACAAAACAAGGCTGGCCTGAGAAACTGGCCATAAGAACTACAGTGGGAGGTGAGAACCCGTTACTGCCAGCCTAGGGTGTAGCAATGGCAGGACTTTCATTCTGTCCATGAGCCAGGTCACATGAGGCTGCTGGGTGGCTGAAATAAGATTTGCACGGAGGGCTGACTGAATGCAAAATGAAAATTCTATCCCACATTCCCCTTCACCTAGGATAGTCAGTGTCAACCCAGGGTCCCCCCAAATCCATTTACAAGGAAATCTCCTGGCTGCATTGCCATTTACAGCTCAGTGAGACCCCAAATAGGCAAAGCTACATCTCACAGTAGAGATCAATGCTGCCACCCAAGCAACCTGTGCCCTTCTACCTCTAGATGATTACTGCTACCCATAGGCGTGTTTAATTCCCAGGGCTCTGGAGCTGGGGGAGACCCATCCCTGCTAGACACAATTGGAAGTGGTAGGGATCTGATGCGGAAGGAAATGTGTTTGTGGGGCGCAAAGGCTGGCCACAGAATTGGCTTAGGGATCCTGGGCAGAGCTTAGAAGTCTAGAACTGAAGGCTGACTTTGTGCTTTTCAGGAAATTGCTGCTACCCCTTTGGGGAGTAAGACATGGGTGTGGATAGCCAGGGGGCCTAATCTCTGAGCTCCCAGTTTGGACACTGAAGTAACAGGGGGTCTTCAGAGAAAGGTGAGTGAGTTGGGGTGGCTTTGTGGTCTTTTTCAGACATGGAAGAGAAGGTGAGAAGTTGTGAGACGCTGAGGCTCCAGCCCTAAGCCAGCCTGCTCTGCCTAAGTGTACACTCCAGGTGAGTGGGCCTTGTTTCTTGCTGTTGGAGATGCCGAGCAGGTTCCTTACCATCAGCAGTGAGCAGCCTCAGCAAGCTGTGCCTTTATAAAAGACGTTTTTGTTCTGATTGATGCTCCTTCCCAAAGGTTAGTTTCAACACTGGAAAATCTCCAACGCTTAGCTTGCATTTGATGGCAGGAATAGCCGTTTCCTCCCTTAAAACCTACGGAGCTGTATGCACGTGGAAGCCCAACCTGCCGGTACCTCTTGTAACCACCTATTCTTATGCCCCAAATACCTGACCTGGAGTTGGGCTCCCCTCCAGCCAATAAATAAACCCTGCTAGAGCAGGCTTTTCTGTACCAGCCAGGAGGGGGCACTGTTGTGCCCCAATTCAGCTGACTCTGGCACTGACCTACTGTGTAAAGAATTGCATTTTCGGCTAGGCGTGTTGACTCACGCCTGTAATCCCAGCACTTTAGGGGGCCGAGATGAGAGGATCACGAAGTCAGGAGATGGAGACCATCCTGGCCAACATAGTGAAACCCTGTCTCTACTAAATACAAAAAAAATTAGGTGGGTTTGGTGGCATGTGCCTGTAGTCTCAGCTTGAACCCGGGCAGTGGAGGTTGCAGTGAGCCGAGAATGTGCCACTGCACTCCATCCAGGCAACAGAGCAAGATTCCATCTCAAAAAAAAAAAAAAAAAAAAAAAATACCATTTTCATTCATCAGCCAAAAAGCTTGGTGTTCCAAGGTGTTCCAGGAGGGGGCATGCCTGCTGGGGATGTGAGGCCTCACTGCCCCATCCTTATTCCCCATAAGCCTCTTACTCCTTTCATTAAAGGGAGGCCAGTCCTTAAAATGGACATGCCAACAACTGGACCTGCAGTTGGGAAGAGTCTGCTGTGGGGAGGAAGCCTCAAGGCCAGGGCACCTGGCACCCCCCACCCTGAGAAAGAGGTCTCACACAGCATATCCCACACTCACCCAGGCTTGGGGGTTTTTAAATTTTTATTTCAAAAGCTTGGATAGCTTTAATATCCAGGTTGTGGCAAAATCAGGACACGTGTAAAATACCTTACAATACATTAGATTCCCAAAAGGTACCAAAAAGTACAGTAAAATTAACACTTCCATTACAGGAAATGTATGACACAAATAATATAAAATTAAAAGGTGAAAAAAAGGTGACACTGGTTTCCTAAGATACAATTTGCTCTTTACAACCAGGGCCCACAGGTTCAGGCTGCAGAGCAGCAGCAGGAAGCAGAGCCTCCCATCTGGTTCTGGGGGACCTGGTAATAAAAATCAGCCCATAATGCCACTCTGGCCTCTCAGATACCACACCCTGCCTAAACAACTAGAGCTCTGGAAATAGTAAACAGGAGAGTGATTTCCATGGGGGAAATTTTAAATAAGATGCACATGGGACAGGCCATAGAAAGTTTGTCAAGTTAAATTTGGTACATAATTGTGTTCACTCCATATCCAAACAAAGCATGTGTGCAGTCAGTTGGTCGCTCCTGCTGCCGCCTCAGTATGGCTTGTAGTTATTCTGATGGCCACCACGTCGCTGGCTCTTGCCGTAGTTTGTACTACCCTGACCTAGGGATGAGAACAACCATAGCAGCTACTATTTACGAGCATTTGCCCTGTGCCAGGCGCTTGATATGCATCTTCATAGGCTCTTTACCAGCCCTGGGACAACAGATTGCCTTCCTCACCTTACTAAGGCCTAGAAGTCTATAAGGGCTCAAAATCAAGTCGCTCCCATGGCTGAGCCAGGCCTGTCTGACTCCAAAGCCCCTGCTGCCGGTGGCTCCTGCACTGTCTGTCCTGCCTCCCCTGGGGGCGGTGAGTGGATGGGGCCTCCGTCTCTCCTACTTACTGTAGTCGTAGCCGGGGCCGTAGCCGTAATAGCCATAGGGCGAGTAGTCGTAGCCGCCATAGCCAGGCCCGTAGCCCTGCTGGTAGCCGTAGCCCTGGTTCCAGTAGTTGCCGTAGCCCTGATTCCAACTCTGACTCTGACCTGTGGGGGGAGCAGGGCACAGGGGCCCGTGGACCATTTAGCATATGCAAGAGCTAGGATGGAGGAAATCCTGCCCTTTGGGTGGCAGGTTACTATGGCAACTCAGGCAGAAGCCAAGGGGCTGCTGTTCTGGTGTACAGGGCCCTGGGCCCAACCCTGCATCTAAGAGACCCAAGCAAAGGATGAAAGACCAGGATGCTAACTTTACTCAGGGTAAACAAGGCAGCTCACTCACTCAGTCACTCTCTGATCACTCCCACTCTCCTTGGCAGCTTGGCCTTTAAAAAGATACAGTTCAGGCTTTGGAGTCAGAGGGGCCTGGGATGGAAGGGGATAAACGCCTGGCACAGCTCTGCCCTACCCACCCTTCTGCCTACCTGCTCAAAGGTGTTCCAGACTCAGGACATCCACAGAGCCAAGACATCCATCATGTCCCCTTCCCCAGAGTATAACACAAATGCTCTCTGCCCCGGGCACCCAAGCCATTCCAAGGGGCAGCAGCAGGCAGCAACAGCCTCAAGCACACAGCCCCCACCCAGAGCCATTCCTATTCCTGCTCATTCCCCACCTTCCACAATCTGCCCACCCTTGCTGCACAGCACCAAAGGGAGCCCCAAGACAGGCATGGAAGGCTCCATGTAGGTAGACAAACAGGACCCATCTTCATCCAGGTTCTACTCACCTCCACCTCCACCACCACCTCCGCTGCCTCGGTTCCCTCGGTTGCGGTTTCCACGGCCCCCAGAGCCATACTGCTGCTGCTGATAAACTTCTTTAGGCTGGGCCACCTTGATCTCACACTAAAATGCCAAGAGGACAGTGGTCAGGCCAGCAGGACAAGCTCAGGGCAGTGACTGCACAAAGACCTTCACTGCAATAAACATTCAGATGGTAGATCAGGTCCATTTGCTTAACAAACAAAATATACTACTGTGGAAAGCCACCTGTGGGCTAAAGCTCATGGAACCCCAACTAAAACCAAGGGCCTTCCAGCTGAGACCCTTTCCCACAGCCCCAGGGCAACTCCATGTCTAACCGGGGCCAACTGCAGCCCAGGGGAGCACAGGACAGGCTGGGAGCAAGAACTACACCTTGGTCCTACTGGGCATGAAGGTCAGATAAGACTTCTCAAATGAGGGGCCTTAGAAAATGAAGTTTTAATATCTTTTTCTCTTTACAGAAGAAACTCATCTCATTCAAATACACGCTATTGAGAAGGTGACCCTGACCTCCCTCTTACAGATAAAGCCAGCTTTCAGAAGCTCAGGGTGGGTGGGGGGCCTGCCTGAGGCCATAATGCTACCCACCCCTTCTTCTTAACCACTGGTCTGCTGTTGGGATAGGCCAGACATCTGCATCCCCTCAAGTCAATTTCCTTTTTGTCCACTGGGGGTGGGTTCAGGTAGGGCGGGGTACTTTCAAGTGCTACTGCTTAAATAAGTTAGACCAGACCAGCGTATTTCTAAGGAAAATGCTGATACACACCCCCATTAAAAATAGTACATTTTAGTGTCCCCAATCATACTTTAATTGGCAAATTAAAATGATGCAATCTGATTTAGTCTATCATACTGAATTAAAAACACTGAATACAACCAACTAAATATATTTATTCCTAAGACTCACTCCCAGTAGTTTCACTTAAACCCTGCCTTAGAGGCTTTTCCCACCCATTTCCCATTATGGCACAGAGAAAAAGGCCTCTTTATTACTGTCCACTGGAGTAATAATCAGTGCCCCCCAACTGCCTCTCAGACTTGTCATTTTACAGAAAATTTAAGACAATCCTAATCCAATCCTCCCAAACTCCCAGCCAGGACAGACTTCCAGGAGCTCCACCTGTACCACCTCATCTGGCTGCCAAGTCCTGCTCAGATACAAGAAACTGCCACACCCTGCCACTGCAGGCCACACCCTCAACTCCTAACTGCCAACTTGAATTCTGAACTACCCTCTCCCTGACCAGAGTTCAGGAGAGTTACACCTCTCCGCACATGATTCCACTCATTTGAAAGTAAAGCTGACCCTGGATTTAAGGTGGTCAGGACCCTGGCACCTCTTTGAAAGGATTTTTGCCTGGGTATAGGGTTGATTAAAGAAGTGCCCAGAAGACCAAGTGAGATGGTTCATGCCTGTTATCTCAACACTTTACAAGGCCAAGGCAGAGGATTGCTTGAGCCCAGGCAACATAGTGAGATCGGCTTTAAAAAAACATATGAGCTAGGCCTGGTGGTGCATGCTTCTGGTCCCAGCTACTGGAGAGACTGCAATGGCAGGATCCCTTCCATCCAGGAGGCCAAGGCTGCAGAGAGCCATGATTGTGTTACTACACCCTGGGCAATAAAGCAAGACCCTGTCTCAAAGCAAAAGACTACTCAAAGCAGATGGAAGTGGACAAAGATTTGGTTTAGAAGAAGGCAGAAAGGCTCTGGAGCAAGAAAAACTTCACCACAGAGGAAAATCAGTGAGTTGCATAAGTTCCGGGATCTTCTGAGACCTTAACTGCAGGCTTCATACACCCTGGACTCAAGAATCTAGAACACTGTCACCTCTGGCTTTAAATGAGGAACCAAAGAGGCTACCCAACCTGTTGTATTCAGAGGCCACCTTCTCCTGCCTCCTTCACATCCTGTATTGTTTACTAGCAGTCCTCCCAGCCTGGGAAGTCTCTGAAGGATGGCAACACTGCCCCAATCAGGGCAGCATATGCTTACTTGGAGAGCTCCTGCAGGTGGCCCAGCCCCTAACCCACCCGTGTAAGGGCCAGCTCTCCAGCACCACAGGAGACCAAGCAGGGCTGGGGACACCTTACCTTGCTTCCACTGATAGTATGAAACTTTTTCTCCAGAACCTTCTTTACAGGTTCTTCTTCTTTAAAGGTGATAAACACAAAACCTCGTCTTTTGTTCAACTTAGGATCTATTGGAAGTTCAATGGCCTCAATCTGCAAAAAGCAGAGGCAAACTCAGGTCCAATACTTCCCTACCCTCAGGGAATACAGGGAACTCACAGGAGAAAAGACCCCACTGAAGGCAAGAAATAGTGAAAAGTAAGCCCTGCCTGGGAGGGTCTAGCCAGCCAAGGATACCAAGGACCAGAAAGAAGGCAGTCTTAGAGCGGCTGGTGGGCTACTCCCAGGGCCACACTCACCTCCCCAAAATCGCCGAAGTACTCCCTGATCTTTTCCTCAGTGGCTTCAGGATTCAGACCCCCGACAAAGATTTTCTTCACCGGGTCCTTCTTCATAGCCATGGCCTTTTTAGGGTCAATGACACGGCCATCCAACCTGTGCTCCTTCTGGTCTAGAACCTGTTCCAACATACAGGGATCAGGATCTGACTCAACAGCATGAGCCAGACAAGGCCCTTCTCTCTAAGCCATAAAGACACCAGCATAGATACAAAAATGTGTTTCATCACCTCCAAATTCTACCCCAGCTTATTAACCTCCCAACCCACTTTTCTTCAAACCTCAAGTACAGCTGGTTTACCTCGACAACTAGAAACCAGTCCTCACCGTTGAGCCTTTGATCATGCTATGTACCCTCTTCCTGCCCATGCAATCCCAGCGTGAGGCCCATCTCCAGAAGCAAAGCAGCAGGGACTCAGCATAGGCTTAAGATGGGCTGCAGGGGATGGAATCCTCGCTCCACACCCTTACTAGCTGTGATCTCCTCTACTTAAATCCCTGTGAGCCTTAGGGTTTTGCTTTTTGTCCTATAAAATGGGGCTAAAAGTCTATCTCATAGCAATTTTGGACTCTATTGTAATCCTCCCAGATGTTTGGCACGGTACCCAGAATAGGTACATAAAAGATACTGTCAACTATAATCTTCCCAAACCGCTCCAGCACATACTCTTGACTCCCAACTTGTATTTTTATCCCCTCAAAAACTGGAACCTAACCTCTGGCTTTGCCCAAAGCACTCAACCACATGCAGAACACAAAAAACTAGTTATGCTGTAGGAAAGGTGTCCTCTTAGAATTCAAATCGTTTCCACTGAGACTGCTGAAATCCAGTACCCAGCTTACCTTCTCCACACTGGCCGCATCTTTGAACAGGATAAACCCAAACCCTCTTGACCGTCCAGTGTTGGGATCCATTTTTATTGTACAGTCAACCACCTCTCCAAATTTAGTAAAATAGTCTTTTAAATCTTTTTTGCTGGTATCCCAGCTCAGGCCACCAACGAACATTTTTCTGAAATGGTAGAGTGAGACACACGGCAACAAGTCTTAAGCAAGCTGTGATTTTGGAAAGCACTGGCCCTGGCAAAGCTCGCACAAAGTTTACAGCGACCCTTAAGAGTCTTCAAGGTGCACGTTTGAAGGATGTTAAATCTCCACTACCCTCCAAATTCAACCAAACCAGGACCCTAAAGGCTTAACAAGGCTTTGCAGCCCCAGGCTGTGAGAAGCAAAGAAAGCACCAGCTCACCAGGCGTATGGGCCCTGACCACTCACACCTGGAAATTCATGTGTTCTACAACCATGTATCAAAGGGCCAGCGTCTTCACCACCTCCTGAGAACTAATTTCAAGGAACTCGAGGCTCCCGGGGGCCAAGCCCGCCCAGGGTTCAGAACATGACTCCGCCCCCGGGAGAGGCGGAGGAGGACGGTCCGGGGCCGGCGCACGCCAACTCCGCCCACGCAGCCCCGGGGCAGCCCGAGGAGCTGCCGCCGGGCCCCGGGTCCGTGCACTTTCCTTCTTCCGGGCCGCCCGCCCCTGCGCCGGCTTCGGCCCTGGCAGCGCGCGAGCGGCCCTGGGGCGGCGCCAAAGTCGACCCAACAAACTCCTGCAAACTCCAGCGCGAGCGGCAGCGCCAGGCCCGGCCCGCGAGTGCGGCGGGGACGATCCGTAGGCCGCCCCAGCCTCGACCCGAGCCAGGCCGCCGCCCCTCCCCCCGCCGCGTGGCGCCAACAAAAGGCGGCCCCGGAACAAAGGCGGCGCCCCCGTCCTCCCGCGGCCGCACCTACCCCGCGTCTTCCTCATTCTTGCTGGCGTTGATCTGGTCGCCCTCGGCGCCGTTCTGATTCCCGCTCGGGGGCGCCACGGTCGCGCCTCCAGCCCCTGCCGTGGCGCCCGCGCCAGCCCCGGCCGGCGACTCGCCTTCGGGGGCGGCCTCGTGTCCGTTCTCGGTGGCACCCGTCGTCTCCATGGGCTGCTCCTCGCCCGCTTCCGACATCCTAGGCCGAAGCGCGGCGGCTCCTGCAACCAGCGGCGACAGCCCGTCAGGCCAGTGCGGCTCCCGCCTGCCTCCTGCCTCCCGCCTCCCGCCGCCCGCCGCCCGCCGCCCGCCGCTCACCTCGCCGCCGATGACGCCGCGGGGCCCGCTCGTCCCCACCCGCAGGGAAAGGCGCCGCGAGCTCGGCCGCACTCAAGCTCGCGCTGCTGAGGCCTCCCCTCAGTCACGCGACGGAGCTTTTCCAGCTCCGTCTCCTTCTCCCGGGCCGCGACCGCACGAGAACCCACCAGCCAGCCCACAACCGAGCTCCCGCCCGCGCGGTGCTGCCGCCTGACAATGCCGTCTCGTGGCGCCCTTTATAATGCCGGAGCCGGGGCCCCCCACTTCGCAACAAACTGCACGCTCATTGGCTGCTCAATCCCGTCACTCAGCCTGATAGCAGCCTCCCATTGGGCTTGGTGGCGCGCGCGCTCTAGATCCGGGCGGGCTTTGTCCTCATTTAGAACGGGTTCTGCCCTGCGGAGGGTTCCCGAAGCCGGGCGGGACGGCGCCAAGTTCAGGTTGGCCGGACTGCAGCCACAGCATAGCGCTGGGAGAGCCTGACTGTACCGTACTCTCGTCGAGGCGGTAATCTCTCGCTTTCGTGCGCTTCATTCCAGCATTGGCAGCCTCCTCCTCCCCATGCCCCAAAAGAGGAAACTGGGCCGGAGAAAGTTTCGCAGCCCAAGGTTGCGTCGCTTGAAGTGGCAGAAGTCAGGCTTCTGAGGTTGGGCTAGTGGGGTCCTCCAAGGCCCTCAGCACGGCTCCGAGGGATTGGAACGTAGCCCGCCCTCTCCCTGGACCTTGGTGCTCTCCAAGCCCTGTGCTTGCGCCCTTTCTGCCGCCTCCCCCAGAGATGCTCGGCAGGGACGATGAGACCTTGGTGTTATCCGATCTTCGGTTCCCTGGCACCACCTTGACTACGGACATCGCATTTGTACTTCTGTTTACTTAAAATTTTTCCTTCAAATCAATCCATTTATTTGTGTTTGGATTTCTTTCTTTCTTTTTTTTTTTTATTGAGACAGAGTCTCGCTTGTTTCCCAGGCTGGAGTGAAGTGACGCGATCTGAACTCACTGCAACCTCCGCCCCCTCTTCAAGCAATTCTCCTGCCTCAGCCTCCCAAGTAGCTGAGATCACAGGCGAGTGCCACCACACCCGGCTAATTTTTGTATTTTTAGTAGAGACGGGATTTTGCCATGTTGATCAGGCTGGTTTCGAACTCCTGACCTCAGGTAATCTGCCCACCTCGACCTGTCTAAATGCTGGGATTACAGACAGGCATGAGCCACCGCGTCCGGCCAGTGTTTCGTTTTCGTTTGTTTGAGACATGGGTCTTGCTCTGTGGCCCAGGCTCGTCTCAACTGCTGAGCTCAAGAGATCTGCCCGCCACGGCCTCCCAAAGTTCTGGGATCACAGACTCAGCCACCTCGACCGGCCCTATTTATTTTTGTTGAAACTTTTTTTTTTTTTTAAGACACATAAACCACTTAACTCTTGAGTTTAAGGACGGGGTGGAGGAGTTCTTCCTAATCCGCAAAACTCCTTTGTTATTTCCTTGACCACAAAACTTGAAAGGCCTAGGTAATCCCGTTATTCCATTTAATCCAATGGTTGGCCGGCCCCAAGGCAAGCAGGATTACAACCTCCCAAGCCTGCATGTTACCAAATAGGAACCCAGAATACAAGGAGCTAGCGTTTCCATCGGATTCCTGCAGCCAGGACCAATGTGGCAGACTGAGGATTCCATTTTTCTCCTTTATGTCTTTACGACCCAAGTAAGGTGGTACCGTCACCAATTTTATTTTATTTTTATTATTTTGTTTTTTAACACAAGATTTTGCTCTGTAACCCAGGCTGGAGTGCAGTGGCACGACCACAGCGCTCTGCAGCTTCAACCTCCGGGGCCCAATTGAGCCTCCTGCTTCAGCCTCCCAAGTAGCTGGGACCACAAGTGTAGCTACCACACCTAGCAAATATTTTTGTATTTTTTATAAACACAGGGTCTAACTATGTTGCCCAGCTGGAATACCAATTTTTTAAAAATTTTTATTTATTATTTTGAGACAGAATTTCGCTCTTACTGCCAGGCTGGAGGGCAATGGCACAATCTTGATTTACTGCAACCTCCGCCTCCCAGGTTCAAGCGATTCTCCTGCCTCAGCTTCCCGAGTAGCTGGGATTACAGGCAGAGTTTGTCTGTGTTGGTCAGGCTGGTCTCCAATTCCTGATCTCAGGTGATCCGCCCCCCTCAGCCTCCCAAACTGCTAGGATTACAGGCATGAGCTACCACACCCGGCCCAATTTTCATTTTTTATGTTATTTTGAGATTGGGGTCTCTGTTACCCAGGCTGGAGCGCAATGTCGCCATCTTGGCTCACTGCAACCTCCGCCTCCCAGGTTCCAGTGATTCTCCTGCCTCAGCAGATTACAATAGCTTGTATTACAGGTACATTCTACCACATCCAGCTAATTTTTGTATTTTTAGTAGAGATGTGGTTTTACCATGTTGACTAGGCTGGTCTTGAACTCCTGACCTCAGGTGGATCACCAATTTTAAATGAGAAAACTGAAGTCCAGAGCAGTGGCCCAAAGCTACACAGCCAACTCAGGCACTGACTCCACCCAGGCAGTAGAATTGCCCTGAAGATGAAAATCGAGTTTCACTTTTGAAAATACATGGACTTCAGACTTTTCTAGGAAAGTCTGAAGATATAGCTACACTGCACTGCATTCCCCGAAGGTGGCAATCAAGTGGAGCTGGGATACCCATACCCAGGTGAGCAAGTGCTCTCTGGTCACCCCATAGCCACTCTTCACTCTTCCAGGCTAGATTCCACAACAGAAAGTCACATATTTCCATACAACCTTACTCATGTCACTGAGATCTGGCAGCAAGGCTTTCAGGGAGGTCTCTAACAAACTGCTCACCCCACCTCTACCCCAGCCCTTGTCAACCCACACAAATGGGGGCCACAGCCGTGGCCTGCAGGAAATGATGGACACAGCTCCCCAAGCAGTGAAGGTAATTCAAGAAATTAAGTTCAAAGTCAAATAGTGTACATGCAGCCCAAGGACATGACTGTAGGCATAAATTCTCTTCACCTTCCACATGGATTCCTTTAGCACAACTCAGAAACACTTTCAGTGACATGTAAAGTCTGAGGATACAACATTTGGACAGCGCTTAGCAGCTTGCAAAATGCTTCCACCAACCTTGCTTTATTGGTGCTTCAAAATAGCTTTTTTTATGCAGTTACCCATATTTTATGCACAAGAACACTGAAACCACAGCTAAAACTGTGGCCACAAAACCAACACATCCAACTCCACATTGGGGATTGTTTCCAGGGCTCCTGGCTACTGTGGGACAAGGTGTGTCTGAGCTTCTGAGTTCCTTCCTAGTGAAACCCCATCTCTACTAAAAATACAAATAATTGGCTGGGCCTCGTGGCCCAGGCCTGTAGTCCCAGCTACTCGGGAGACTGAGACATAAGCATCACTTGAACCTGGGAGGTAGAAGTTGTAGTGAGCTGAGATTGCACCACTACACTCCAGGCTGGGTGACACAGAGACTCTGTCTCAAAACAAAAAAAAAAAAATTATTCTGAAACTCAAATAAAGTAATGGCTTAGAAAATACTTCATAAACAAGAAAGAAATGAAAAAAAGGGGGGGCCCCCAAAAAAAAAAAAAAAAAAAAAAAAAAAAATGCCTTCATATTGTATCCAAGGATGTTTCTGCCAGAGGCAAGGCAGCACACTGTTTGGAAACAGTGGTAAGTCCTTTTGACACAAGGCTCCCTACTTTTGTTATTAGGTCCAGTTAGAGACCCTGAGTGGGGGGCACTTCCATGACAGCAAGGTTCTCAAGTCAGCCAGGAGCTGTGTTACCCCTGAAAATCTCTTAAAATACCCATAGAGTATATACTCCCTGGCTTATTTGGGCTGTCCAGAATATGTGCATAAAATGTGTACAATCTCGGCCAGGCGCAGTGGCTCACATCTGCAATCCCAGCACTTTGGGAGGCCAAGGCAGGTGGATCATGAAGTCAAGAGATCAAGACCATCCTGTCCAATTGGTGAAACCCTATCTCTACTAAAAATACAAAAATTAGCTGGGCATGCTGGCATGTGCCTGTAGTCCTAGGAGGCTAAGGCAGGAGAATCAGGTGAACTTGGGAGTGAAGCTTGTAGTTCCAGCCTGGTGATAGAGCAAAAAAAAAGTGGACAATCTCCAATCTAGAAAAGGATACACACAAAATGCTTTTAGATCATTTTTTAATTATATGAATTAATTTTTCTCACATTCTTTTTTTTCGGTTTGTTTTTTGGCTGAGCCTGCAAGGTGGAAGTTGCATGAGTTAACTACAAATATATTGTGCCTCAGCTGTGGCCAGCTCCCACTGCCGCAGCTTCCACACTCCACCAGACCAACCCCAGCTCCCCTCATTCAGGGGAGCTGGAGTCCTCCAGCCAGAGGGATCTTTCTAAAACACAAGTCATAAGATCTGAGCGCTACAGTGAAAAAGGAAAAATTTCAAATGCAAGTCCCATCTTGTCACTACCTCTGTGTGAAAACTCTGGCTGACTTCCCAGTGCTGTGAGGATGAAGCCTTAGCCTTAACTTCAGGTGAATACAAGTGGGAGAGACAATTGGGGCTCCCAGAAATCCGTGTCCCCAACTTGTCAGCCTCCCTTGCTGTGTAGTCTTTGAGCGGAAGGGTCCCTTTCAGGCTGGGGCCATGGAGACTGGGGGCCTCCTCCAGACTTCCCTTCCCCCGGTGACCATGTGTTCTACGTGGCTAAGCTACCTTATGAAGAAGGGCTGTTCAGCCCGCATCAGATTTG
This sequence comes from Sapajus apella, assembly GCF_009761245.1. Classification (NCBI taxonomy): domain Eukaryota; kingdom Metazoa; phylum Chordata; class Mammalia; order Primates; family Cebidae; genus Sapajus; species Sapajus apella. The sequence goes on from NW_022437159.1 coordinate 587,627, forward strand.
ATGCACCTGAAAATGGACCTGTACTGGGCCTGGCACTGAGATTTGGGATTTTTTTTTTTTTTTTTTCTCAAACTGTAGCCTGGCCTACCTCAACCCTTCCACCTGGCCTTTAGGGCCGGCATGAGCTGCCTCAGCTGCACCTCCTTGCCACTCTCCACTCCAGCTGTGCTGAATTTCTTTTACTTCCTGGAACTCACCAGTGCCCTCCTGCCTCTGGGCCTTTGCACCTGCTGTTCCCTCTACCTGGAACAGTCTTGCCAAATATCACCTACCTATTGTACTCATTATGGGTTGAATTGTGTGACCCCATAAAACATATGTTCAAATCCTAATTCCTGCCTCTGAATGTGGCATTACTTGGAAATAGTCTTTTCAGGTATAATCAAGTTAAGATGAGGTCACACTGGAATAGGGTGGGCCTTTAATCCAATATGACTGGTGAACTTAAGAAAGGGAAAGACAGGGACACACAGGAAAAACACCACATGACAACGAAGGCAGAGGTTGCAAAAAATACAAGATTTTTTTTGTTTTTGAGACAGAGTCTCATTCTGTTGCCCAGGCTGTAGTGCAGTAGCATGATCTCAGCTCATTGCCACCTCTGACTCCTGGATTCAAGCGATTCTCATGCCTCAGCCTCCCAAGTAGCTGGGATTACTGGCATGTACCACCACACCTGGCTAATTTTGTATTTTTAGTAGCTGGGTGGGGGGGGGGGTTTCACTGTGTTGGCCAGGCTGGTATCAAACTCCTGACCTCAGGTGATTTGCCCTCCTCAGCCTTCCAAAGTGCTGGGATTACTTTGCCCAGCCCAAAATCTCATCTTGAATTGTAATCCCCATAATCCCCACCTGTCATGGAAGGGACCTGGTGGGAGGTAATTGAATCATGGAGGCAGTTTAGCCCGTGCTGTTCTCATGATAGTGAGTGAGTTCTGACTCACTCACAAGATCTGATGGTTTTATAAGTGTCTGGCATTTCCCCTGCTGGCACTCATTCTGTCTCCTGCTTCCTTGTGAAGGGGCGCCTTCTGCCACGATTGTAAGTTTCCTGAGGCCTCCCCAGCCATTTGGAACTGAGTCAATTAAACCTCTTTCCTTTATAAATTACCAAGTCTCAGGTATTTCCTTATAGCAATGTGAGAATAGACTAATACAGTTTCAAACCAGCACCTTGTCAACTAAAGACTCTTGGACCTGCTTGTTTGCCCTATACAGTGTTTTGTTCTGTTTTTGTTTTTGAGATGAGGTCTCGCTGTATTGCCTAGGCTGGAGCATAGTAGCTGTTCACAGGCGTGATCATTCCTCACTGTAGCCTCAAACTATCAGCTTCAAGTGATCCTACCGCTTCACCCTCCTTAGTGGCTGAGACTAAAAGTGCACATTACCTCACACAGTCCTGTGCTGTGTTTGGCTCCTTTGAAAAAAACTGTTTGCCAACATTTACAGATTATGACATTTCTTTATCTCTTTCCTTCTTTCTTTCTTTCTTTTTTTTTTTTTTTTTTGAGATGAAGTCTTGCTCTGTAGCCCAGGCTGGAGTGCAGTGGTGTGATCTTGGTTCACTGCAACCTCTGCCTCCTGGGTCCTGGTTCAAGCAATTCTTCTACCTCAGCCTCCCAAGTAGCTGGAATTACAAGCACGATCCACCATGCTCAGATAATTTTTGTATTTTTTAGTAGAAACAGGGTTTCACCGTGTTGGCCAGTCTGGTCTTGAACTCCTGACCTCGTGATCCACCCACCTCGGCCTCCCAAAGTGCTGGGATTACAGGCGTGAGTCATCACTCCCTGCCTCTTTGCTTCCTTCCTTCTTCCCTTCCTCCCTTCCTCCCTTCCTCTCTTCCTCCCTTCTTCCCTTCTTCCCTTCTTCCCTTCCTTTCCTCCTTCCTTCCTTCCTCCCTCTCTCTCTCTGTCTCTCCTTTTTTTTTCTTTCAATGGAGCCGAGCTGTGTCACCCAGGCTGGAGTGCAATGGCATGATCTTGGCTCACTGCAACTTCCACCTCCTGGGTTCAAGCGATTCTTGTGCCTTAGGCTCCCAAGTAGCTGGGATTACAAACCACCACACTAACTTTTGTATTTCTGGTAGAGAAAGAGTTTCATCGTGTTGGCCAGGCTGGCCTCAAACTCCTGGCCTCAAGTGATCTGCCTGCCTTGGCTTCCCAAACTGCTGGGATTAACGGGCGTGAGCTGCCACGCCCTGCCAGATTATGACATTTCTGTGCAATGTTATATGCCCAGTTACTTTTGAAATATTGTTAGCTGAGGTCACACTGGGCCACAGTCTCATGTGTCCAGAATCAGTGGGAGCTGAGTCACAGTGACCCCCAGCAGATGAGGCAGGTACTGTTCAGCTAACCCCAGCCTCCACCATGTTCTAACGTCTTCCTCCTGGGCCCCCTAAGCCCATTCCCATCCAGTAAAAGCATCTGAGATGTTGATCCCTAAGCAGACCTCCATAAAACTCAGCTTCATCTTTTTAAAAAAATTTTTGAGACAGGGTCTTGCTCTGAATGTAGTGATGTGATCATCGCTTACTGCAAGCCTCGACCCCCTGGGCTCAAGCGATCCTCCTGCCTCAGCCTCCCGTTTATTGGGGACTACAAGTGTGTGCCACCACACCCAGCTCATTTATTTATTATTATTTACTTTTTTGAGACAAGTCTTGCTCTGTCACCCAGGCTGGAGTGCAGTGGTGCAGTCTTGGCTTACTGCAACCTCTGCCTCCTGGGTTCAAGTGAGTCTTCTGCTTCAGCCTCCCAAGTAGCTGGGACTACAGGCACATGCCACCATGCCCGGCTAATTTTTTGTATTTTTAGTAGAGACAGGATTTCACCATGTTATCCAGGCCGGGCTTTAACTCCTGACCTCGTGATCCACCTGTCTCGGCCTCCCAGAGTGCTAGGATTACAGGCATGAGCCACTGCACCCGGCATATTTATTTATTTAGCTAGCTAGCTAGAGACAGGATCTCCCTGTGTTGCCCAGGCTAGTCTCAAAGTCTTGAGCTCAAGCCATCTGCCTGCCTTAGCCCCCCAATGGGCTGGAATTATAGGTATGAGCCACCGCACCCGGCCTTCTTCATCTTTCCTGTAATTCCAGCACTTTGGGAGGCCGAGGCAGGTGGATCACAAGGTCAGGAGTTGAAGACCAGGCTGGCCAAGATGGTGAAACCCCGTCTCTACTAAAAATACAAAAATTAGCTGGGCATGGTGGCAGGCGCCTGTGATCCCAGCTACTCGGGGGACTGAGGCAGGAGAATTGCTTGAACCCGGGAGGTGGAGGTTGCAGTGAGCTGATATCACACCACTGCACTCCAGCCTGGGAGACAGAGTAAGACTCCATCTCAAAAAAATAAAAATTAAAAAAATAAAATAAAAAAGGAAGATGGCACCTGTCTCTCCACAGTTCTGCAAGGTTCTAGGAGGATGGGGGCTAAGGGTTTAGAACAGTGCCCGATGTAAGTGAGAATTGTGACTGCTACCAACAGCAACAATAGAAGCATCGGAGGGAACACTTCTTTGCCTGCTGATCGCCCCCAACAATGTGTCTCAAGTCAAATCCTCGAAACAGACGAGTAAGAGATCTGTAGAGACACCCTGCCTAAAATCACACATTCTTGCAACAGCCACCCCGAGCCCTGCTGAGTCTCAAGAGGCAGCCTCTGCCCAACAGAAACCAATCAGAAATGTCTAGAACCCCATTCTGGAATCAGACCTTAATGAAATACGTGATTCACATTCAAAACCCTAATTCTGCAGTTTCCTTGAGAGCTTACAAAGCTGCATACAGTAGGCACAGCTCACACAGGTGCCCAGCCTCGTTCACAACACTAACCTGTGTAGTTTTTGAAACTTTGGACTCCCTGGCCCCTGGGGCTGGACTCTCACTTTTGTTTTTTGTTTTTTGTTTTTTTGTTTTTTTTCAGATAGAGTTTCACTCTGTTGACTAGGCTGGAGTGCAGTGGTGCAATCTCGGCTCACTGCCACCTCCGCCTCCCAGGTTCAAGCAATTCTCTGCCTCAGCCTCCCAAGTAGCTGGGATTACAGCTGCCCACCACCACGCCCAGTTAATTTTTGCATTTTTAGTAGAGATGGGGTTTCAGCATCTTGGCCAGGCTGGTCTTAAACTCCTGACCTCGTGATCCACCTGCTTTGGCCTCCCAAAGTGCTGGGATTACAGGTGTGAGCCACTGCACCTGGTCTGGACTCTCACTTTTATAAAGCATTCTGTGCACCAGTCATTGGGACAGGGACAGATTTTAGGACTCACTACTGCAGACTAGGTGGGGAGAAAGCCTATGAAACTGGGAAATGCCTGCCTCCCTCTGAGAGGCAGCAGTGGCTCCTAAAAAGAGGCTCTTGTTTATGTTTATGCCTTTGCATTGCCGCTAGATCATTGTGGACCTGCGGGACTCTCTCTTTGAGCCTCAGTTTCTTTCTATTCTTTATTTTGTTTCTAGACAGGGTCTTAACTCTGTGGCCCAGGCTGGAGTGCAGTGGCGTGATCTTGGCTTACTGTAACCTCTGCCTCCTGGGCTCAAGCAATTCTCCTGCCTCAGCTTCCCAAGTAGCTGAGATTACAGGTGCCCACCACCATGCCCAGCCAATTCTTGTATTTTTAGTAGAGAAGGGGTTTCACCGTGTTGGCCAGGCTGGTCTCTAACTCCTGACCTCAGGTGATCCACCCGCCCCAGCCTCCCAAAGTGCTGGGATTACAGGCATGAGCCACCACACCAGGCCTGAGCCTCAACACTTTCTGATTCCACAACAATTCATCTTTTCATTCACTCAATTGACTCGTTGAGGCTTCAACAGCCAGTAGCATGCCCTTGACCTCCAGGACAGACTGGGTCTCTGAACTCTAAACCCTTATGCATAACATATCTTTACTGAGGCTGAGCAGGGACTCTCCAGCAGAGATGGGAAAGAAGAGGTGCAGGCAGAGGAGAAGACACAGCGTAGGCTCCAAGCTTGAGAAAGCAGAGGCTGCTTGGAGAACTGCAAGTTGCTTCACATGATGGACAGAAGCTGGGACTGCTCGGCTGGGCAGGGGTTTTGCGTGCCGTGACAAAGGGCTCGGATGTATCCTACAGTACACTGGAAGTCAGTGAATACTGCTATCTATGGCAGTGGTCCAGGGGAGGAGCTGGGAAGGAGGGGTCGATGAGAGACATCAAGGAGGGTGAGTTGGCAGCACATTGTGTTTGTGTGTGGCAACTACCCTGACTCCATGGAGCAGGATGGGCAATAAGGCTGGAACACTGGACTAGGACTGGTTCGTGGAGGGCCTTCAACTCAGAAGCTCGCTTCTCTCAAGGAGAAACCATTCCACCCCTCACTTCCTGGATATGCCTCCTACTGGGGACACCAATTGTCTTGATCATTTCTTCTAGTATATTTGTCCCTAGGGGCTAGAGAAGGATCAAGAGATGATCCATTTCCACGATCAAGTCCAAACCCCTTGGTAACATAGGCTGGCAGAGGGGAATGTGAGAGAGCAGAGCTGGGCTTCCCACCTCCCTGTGCCAGGTCCTTTCAGCTCCTCCACCGCACAGGCCTGATCAGACCCAAGTGAAAGAGAAGAGGCCCTCTGAGGTTTTCATCTTCCTACCCAAGTGCTGAGTCTGAAAGACCACAGAGACATAGACACAGAAAGCCTGCCTTTCTCCTGCCAGCTGAGGAACAGGAAGCCACAGACAGGACCATCCCCTCCGCACCTCCCACCTCCTCCCTTCTCACTGCATAGCAGAGGGGATGGCAAGGCTGGCTCAGTGAGTGTGAACAGGAAACGCAAGGAGCCCCAGCTCTGGCTGCTCCCAGCACAGGCCCAGACCAGGCAGGGCTCATCAGGCAGGGCACAGGAGGTGGCAGCAGGCAGGGTGTTGAGGACAGAGACTCGGCCTCCTGTCAGCAGTGGCAAACAGCCACATGCCTTCTCCCTCTGTGAAAAGAAAGGATTCTTGGCTTCTTAGGGCTTCATGCCATGCATGTCTTAACATACAGTTTTCATATTCTGCCAGTGAACTGGTCAGAGCCCTTCTCCAATAGTGGGCAGGATGTAGGCTAGGAGTGGAAGACAAATACATGCTATGTGCTGATCCAGGTCGGTGAGAGACAGAAAGCCCTCGGGGCAGGGTCTCTCTCTTTTTTTTCTTTTTTTTTTTTTTTTGAGACAGAGTCTTGCTCTGTCGCCCAGGCTGGAGTGCAGTGGTGTGATCTTGGCTCACTGCAACCTCTGCCTCCTGGGTTCAAGCGATTCTCTTGC
>NW_022437159.1:598892-613689 GCF_009761245.1 Sapajus apella
GCAGTGGCATGACCTCGGCTCACTGCAATATCTACCACCCAGGTTCAAGCAATTCTCCTGCCTCAGCCTCCCGAGTAGCTGGGATTACAGGAGCCTGCCACCGTGCCCGGCTAATTTTTGTAGTTTTAGTAGAGACGGGGTTTCACCATCTTGGCCAGGCCGGTCTTGAACTTCTGACCTCGTGATCCACCCACTTCGGCCTCCCATAGTGCTGAGATTATAGGCGAGAGCCACTGTGCCCAGCCTTTTGTAATTTTTAGTAGAGACAGAGTTTCACCATCTTGGCCGGGCTGGTCTTGAACTCCTGATCTCATGATCTACCTGCCTCAACGCCTCAGCCTCCCAAAGCACTGGAATTACAGACGTGAGCCACTGTGCCCGGCCAACATCTTGCTTTTTAAATTTATTTATTTATTTATAGAGATAGGGTTTCACTATGTTAATCAGGCTGGTCTCTAACTCCCAGCCTCAAGCAATCCTCCCACCTTGGTATCCCAAAGTGCTGGGATTACAGCCATGCACCACTGTGTGTAGCCAATATCTTGCTTCTTGCCACCTGCCTTGCACAGCCAGTTACAGATACCCCACACAGCTCAGTCCCCTACCCACAAAGCCCACACTACTCCCTCAACTCACTGCTGCAGAAGCCTCCTCAGTGTGTGCCTCCCTGAACCCTGCCCCTCCACCTCCCCTTAATGAAATCTGGCTGTCCCTCCGTGGCCCCACACTCCACTCCTGAACACCAGGCCATGCCCTTCCACTTCTCCTAAGACAAATTGGGGTCATCTCACTCTGGGCACTCCAGCCTCACTACTAGAGCTGCACTGTACAGCAGGTATAGATGCAAGCCACAAGAGCAAACACATGTATCATTTCAGTTCTTCTAATAGCCACATTAAAAAGTGAGAAAGTGCTATGGGTTGGATGTGGTTTGTCCCTACCAAAACTCATGTTGAAATTTAACTGCCAATATAATGGTGTTGAGAGGTGGTGGAACCTTTCAGGGGTGTTCGGGTCATGAGCGATCTACCTTCATGAGGAGATATTAATGCAGTCCCACAGAAGTGAGTTCTCACTCTCTTGGGACTAGATCAGTTACCTTTAGAGTTGGGTTGTCATAAAGCAAGGTTGCCCCTCATGTTTCCCGCTTTTCCCCCTTGTACCTGGTCCCCTTTACATTTCTCTGCCATGTTTTGCTGCAACACAAAGCCGTCACCAGAAGCTGCCAGACACAACTGTCCAATCTTGAACGTGCCAGCCTGCAGAACCATGAGCTAAGTAAACCTCTTTTCTTTATGAATTATCCAGTCTCAGACATTGTAACAACAGAAAGTGGACTAAGACAAAGTAAAAAACAAGGGGGCAGGGTGAAGTTAATTTTAAAAATATTTTTTATTTACTCTGATAGATCCAAAATATAATAAATAAAAAGTTATTGGGATTTTTTTTTTTTTTTAAGAAGGGGTTTCACCATGTTGGTCAGGCTGGTCTTGAATTCCCGACCTCAGGTGATCCGCCCGCCTTGGCCACCAAAGTGCCGGGATTACTGGCGTGAGCCACCACACCTGGCCTGGGATATTTTATTTGTTTTTTTGTACTGGCTTCAAAATCTGAGGTGTATTTTACACCTAAGCATATTTTAATCCAGTACAGCCACATTTCTTTCTCCCTACCTCCCTTCTTCCCCCCGCCCTTTCTCTCGTTCTTTCTCTTTTTCTTTCTCTCTCTCTCTCTCTTTCTTTTCTCTCTTTCTCTCTCTTTCTCTTTCTTTCCCTGTCACCCAGGTTTGTGATACAGTGTTGCAATCATAGTTCACTGTAACTTGAAACTCCTGGACTCCAGCCATTCTCTCACAGTAACCTCCAAAAGCGTTGGGATTACAGGTGTGAGCCATGGTGGCTGTCCCTGGCCACATTTCAAGTGCTTAATAGCTGCATGTGGCCAGTGGCTACTGTGATGAACAGGGCAGATCTAGATCAGGGGCTGGCAAACTATGGCCCATAGCCCAAATTTTGCCTAACACTTGACTTTATATAATCCTTGAACAAAGAATTTTTTTAACATTTTTAAATCATTGAAAAAATATCAGGCCAGGTGCGCTGGCTCACCCCTGTAATCCCAGCACTTTGGGAGGCCAAGGTAGGCAGATCACTTGAGGTCAGGAGTTCAAGACCAGCCTGACCTACAGGGTGAAACCCCGTGTCTACTAAAAATACAAGAAAATTAGCTGGTTGTGGTGGCGTGTGCTTGTAATCCCAGCTACTTGGGAAGCTGAGGTGGGAGAATCACTTGAACCCAGGAGGTGGAGGTTGCAGTGAGCCAAGATCATGCCACTACATTCCAGCCTGGGCAAAAAAGCGAGACTCAGTCTCAAAAAAAATTAAATAAATCATTGAAAAAAATCAAAATAATAATATTTCATAACACATAAAAGTTGTATGAAACTCAACTTTCAGTGTCCATAAATTAACTTTTACATTCTATCAATAACAGTCCCCCAAAATTATGGAAGTTTGTTTTATTTCTTGTTATGTACTTACTTACTTAATATCCTCGATTTTGCCTGTTGGCCCAAAGCATAAAATATTTATTCTAGCTGGGCATACTGGCTCATTCCTGTAATCCCAGCCCTTTGGGAGGCCAAGGCAAGTGGATCTCTTGAGGTCAGGAGTTCGAGACCAACCTGGGAAACATGGTGAAACCCCATCTCTACAAAAAATTCAAAAAATTAGCCAGGCATGGTGGGACATGCCTGTAATCTCAGCTACTCTGGAGGCTGAGGCACAAGAATTGCTTGAGCCTGGGAGGCGGAGGTTGCAGTGAGCCAAGATAGTGTCATTGCACTCCAGCCTGGGCAACAAGAGCGAAACTCTGTCTCAAAAATAAAATAAAATAAAAATAAATAAATAAAATAGAGATCATCAGACTGACAAAACAGATTTTTTTTTTTTTTTGAGACCGAGTCTTGCTTTGTAGCCAGGTGCCAGGCTGGAGTGCAGTGGCACAATCTCAGCTCACTGTAACCTACGCCTCCTGGGTTCAAGCAATTCTCCTGCCTCAGCCTCCCGAGTAGCTGGGACTACAGGTGCTTGCCACCATGCCCAGCCCATTGACAAAACACACTTTTTATAGCAATAAGATACCAAATTTCTACCTAACTCTGGTACAGTATCATATAACAGATAGCAGACCCTGGAGGAAATCAAAATATTTTACTCCAAAATATATTTATTTGACAATATTTTGAAATGGCCCTGCAAAGCTGTCTCCTCCTGTGGGAGAAATTTGCATCTGTAGAGAATCTCCATTAATGTAGCCAGGACTTTCTCAGATTTAGGAGAGATTCAATGAGAGTCTGATAGCTTTGAAGGTCTCAAGGAGACATTCACTCTTCTCTCTGAGGGCTGCTACCTGGAGGCTTATCTACGTAACAAGAACTTCGTCTTTCACAATCCCTTTATCTAAACTCCAGCATTTCTTCCCACTGACCTCAACTCTTTATTTTATTTTGTTTTATTTTATCTTAGTTTTTTTTTTTTTTTTTTTTGGAGACGGAGTTTCACTCTTGTCGCCCAGGCTGGAGTGCAATGGCGCTATCTTGGCTCACTGCAACCTCTGCCTCCTGGGTTCAAGCGATTCTCTGCTTCAGCCTCCTGAGAAGCTGGGATTACCGTCATGCACCACCATGCCCAGCTAAGTTTTGTATTTTTTAAAGATATATATTTTATTGCATTTTAGGTTTTGGGGTACATGTGAAGAATATGTAAGATTGTTGCATAGGTACACATATGGCAGTGTGGTTTGCTGCCTCCCTCCCCATCACCTGTATCTGGCATTTCTCCCCATGTTATCTCTCCTCTAGTGCCCCGCCACCAACCCCAGTGTGGGATGCACCCCTCCCTGTGTCCATGTGTTCTCATTGTTGAACACCCGCCTATGAGCAAGAACATGCGGTGCTTGATTTTCTGTTCTTGTGTCAGTTTGCTGAGAATGATGGTATCCAGATTCATCCAGGTCCCTACAAAGGACATGAACTCATCGTTTTTTTGTGGCTGCATAGTATTCCATGGTGTATATGTGCCACATTTTCCCTGTCCAGTCTATCATCGATGGGCATTTGGGTTGGTTCCAAGTCTTTGCTATTGTAAACAGTGCTACAGTGAACATTCGTATTCATGTGTCCTTATAATAGAATGATTTATAATCCTTTGGATATATACCCAGTAATGGGATTGCTGGGTCAAATGGAATTTCTGTTTCTAGATCCTTGAGGAATTGCCACACTGTCTTCCACAATGGTTGACTTATTTACACTCCCACCAACAGTGTAAAAATGTTCCTATTTCTCCACAACCTCTCCAGCATCTGTTGTCTCCAGATTTTTTAATGATCGCCATTCTAACTGGCGTGAGATGGTATCTCAATGTAGCTTTGATTTGCATTTCTCTAATGACCAGTGATGAGCATTTTTTCATGTTTGTTGGCCTCATGTATGTCTTCTTTTGTAGAGTGTCTGTTCATATCCTTCACCCACTTTTGAATGGGCTTGTTTTTCTTCCCTGTAAATCTGTTTTAGTTCTTTGTAGATTCTGGATATAAGCCCTTTGTCAGATGCGTAGATTGCAAAAATTTTTTCCTTTCTATGAAGAAGGTCATTGGTAGCTTGATGGGGATACCATTCAACCTGTAAATTACTTTGGTCAGTATGGCCATTTTCACGATATTGATTCTTCCTAACCATGAGCATGGAATGTTTCTCCATCTGTTTGTGTTCTCTCTTATTTCTTTGAGCAGTGGTTTGTAGTTCTCCTTGAAGATGTGCTTTACGTTTTTTGTTAGTTGTATTCCTAGGTATTTTATTCTCTTTGTAGCAATTGTGAATGGCAGTTCGATCTTGATTTGGCTCTCTTTAAGCCTGTTATTGGTTTATAGGAATGCTTGTGATTTTTACACATTGATTTTGTATCCATAGATTTGCTGAAGTTGCTTATCAGTTTAAGGAGATTTTGGGCTGAGACGATGAGGTCTTCTAAATATACAATCGTGTCGTCTGCAAATAGAGACAATTTGACTTCCTTCTTTCCTAATTGAATACTCTTTCTTTTTCTTGCCTGGTTGCTCTGGCTAGAACTTCCAATACTATATTGAATAAGAGTGGTGAGAGAGGGCATCCTTTTCTAGTGCCAGATTTCAAAGGGAGTGCTTCCAGTTTTTGCCCAATCAGTATGATATTGGCTGGTGGTTTGTCATAAATAGCTTTTATTATTTTGAGATACATTCCATCAATATCTAGTTTATTAAGGATTTTTAGCATAAAGGGCTGTTGAATTTTTTTCAAAGACCTTCTCTGCATCAATTGAGATAATCATGTGGTTTTTGTCTTTCGTTCTGTTTATGTGGTGAATTACGTTTATAGACTTGCATATGTTGAACCAGCCTTGCATCCCGGGGATGAATCCTACTTGATCGTGATGGATAAGCTTTTTGATGTGCTGTTGCAAATGGTTTGCCAGTATTTTATTGAAGATTTTTGCATCTATGTTCATCATGGATATTGGCCTGAAGTTTTCTTTTCTTGTTGAGTCTCTGCCGGCTTTTGGTATCAGGATGATGTTGGTCTCATAAAATGATTTGGGAGGGATTCCCTCTTTTTGGATTGCTTGGAATAGTTTCGGAAGGCATGGTACCAGCTCCTCTTTGTATGTCTGGTAGAATTCAGCTGTGAACCCATCTGGAGCTGGGCTTTTTTTTGGTTGGTAGGTTATTAATTGCTAACTCAACTTCAGCCCTGTTATTGGTCTATTCAGGGTTCTGACTTCTTCCTGGTTTAGGCTTGGGAGGATGCAAGTGTCCAGGAATTTATCCATTTCTTCCAGGTTTACTAGTTTATGTGCCTAGAGTTGTTTGTAATAATCTCTGATGATGGTTTGTATTTTTGTGGAATCTGTGGTGATATCCCCTTTATCATTTTTTATTGCATCTATTTGATTCTTCTCTCTTTTCTTTTTTATTAATCTGGCTAGTGGTCTATCTATTTTGTTGATCTTTTCAAAAAATCAGCTCCTGGATTTACTGATTTTTTTTGAAGGGTTTTTTTGTGTCTCTATTTCCTTCAGTTCTGCTCTGATCTTAGTTATTTCTTGTCTTCTGCTAGGTTTTGAGTTTTTTGATCTTGCTCCTCTAGCTCTTTCAATTTTGATAACAGGGTGTTGATTTTAGATCTTTCCTTGCTTCTCGTGTGGGCATTTATTGCTATCTATTTTCCTCTAATCACTGCTTTAAATGTGTCCCAGAGGTTCTCTTATGTTGTGTCTTCGTTATCGTTGGTTTTGAAGAACATCTTTATTTCTGCCTTCATATCATTGTTTATCCATTCATCGTTCAGGAGCAAGTTGCCCAGTTTCCATGTGGTTGTGCAGTTTTGAGTGCTTTTCTTAATCCTGAGTTCTAATTTGATTGCACTGTGGTCTGAGAGACTGTTTGTTATGATTTCCATTCTTTTGCATTTGCTGAGGAGCGATTTACTTCCAATTACGTGGTCAATTTTAGAGTAGGTGTGATGTGGTGCTGAGAAGAATGTATATTCTGTGGATTTGGGGTGGAGAGTTCTGTAAATGTCTATTAGGTTTGCTTGGTCCAGATCTGAGTTCAAGTCCTTGATATCCTTGTTAATTTTCTGTCTCATTGATCTGTCTAATATTGACAGTGGGGTGTTAAAGTCTCCCACTGTTATTGTGTGGGAGTCTAAGTCTCTTTGTAGGTCATTAAGAACTTGCTTTATGTATCTGGGTGCTCCTGTATTGGGTGAGTATGTATTTAGGATCGTTAGCTCTTCTTGTTGCATTGATCCTTTTACCATTATGTAATGCCCTTCTTTGTCTCTTTTGATCTTTGTTCGTTTAAAGTCTGTTTTATCAGAGACTAGGATTGCAACTCCTGCTTTATTTTTTGCTCTCCATTTGCTTGGTAAATCTTCCCCAATCCCTTTATTTTGAGCCTTTGTGTATCCTTGCATGTGAGATGGGTTTCCTGGATACAGCATAGTGATGGGTTTTGACTTTTTATCCAATTTACCAGTCTGTGTCTTTTGATTGGGGCATTTAGCCCATTTACATTTAGGGTTAATATTGTTATGTGTGAATTTGATCCTGCCAATTTGATGCTAGCTGGCTGTTTTGTCTGTTAGTTGATGCACGTTCTTCATTGTGTCCATGCCCTTTACCATTTGGTATGTTTTTGGAGTGGCTGGTACTGGTTGTTCCTTTCTATGTTTAGTGCTTCTTTCAGGAGCTCTTGTAAAGCAGGCCTGGTGGTGATGAAATGTCTGAGTAATTGCTTGTTCATAAAGGATTTGGTTTCTCCCTGGCTTATGAAGCTTAGTTTGGCTGGATATGAAATTCTGGGTTGAAAGTTCTTTTCTTTAAGGATGTTGAATATTGGCCCCCCCTCCCTTCTGGCTTGTAGGGTTTCTTCTGAGAGATCCTCCATGATTCTGATGGGCTTCCCCTTTGTGGGTAACCTGACCTTTCTCTCTGGCTGCCCTTATCATTTTCTCCTTCATTTCAACCCTGGTGAATCTGACGATTATGTGCCTTGTGGTTGCTCTTCTTGAGGAATATCTTTGTGGTGTTCTCTGTATTTCCTGGACTTGAATATTGGCCTGACTTGCTAGGTTGGGGAAGTTTTCCTGGACAATATTCCGAAGAGTATTTTCCAGCTTGGATTCATTCTCTCCGTCACATTCAGGTACACCTATCAAATGTATATTAGGTCTTTTCACATAGTCCCATATTTCTTGGAGACTTTGTTCATTTCTTTCTACCCTTTTTTCTGTAGTCTTGCCTTCTCATTTTATTTCATTGAGTGGATCTTCAACCTCTGATATCGTTTCTTCTGCTTGGTCGATTCAGCTATTGAAACTTGTGTATGCCTCCAAAGTTCTCATGTTGTGTTATTCAGCTCCATCAATTCATTTATCTTCCTCTCGACGCTGTTTATTCTCATTAGCACTTCGTCAACCCTTTTTTAAAGTTCTTAGTTTCTTTGCATTGGGTTAGAACATGATCTTTTAGCTCAGAGAAGTTTCTTATTACCCACCTTCTGAAGCCTGTTTCTGTCAATTCATCAGACTCATTCTCCATCCAGCCTTGTTCTCTTGCTGGTGAGGGGTTGTGATCCTTTGGAGGAGGAGAGGCATTCTGGTTTTGTGTGTTTTCATCCTTTTTGTGCTGGTTTCTTCCCATATTTGTGGATTTATTTACCTGTGGTCTTTGTAGTTGTTGACTTTCAAATGGGGTCTCTGAGTGGATGTCCAGTTTGTTGATGATGAAGTTATTTCTTTCTGTTTCTTAGTTTTCCTTCTAACAATCAGGCCCCTCTGCTGTAGGACTGCTGGAGGCCCACTCCAGGCCCTGCTTGCCTGGGGATCACCTGCAGTGGCTGTAAGACAGTAAGGGTTGCTGCCAGTTTCTTCTTCTGCTCTTTTTCCCAGAAGGATACCTGCCAGATGTCAGTCTGAGCTCTCCTTTATGAGGTGACTCTTTGGATACACGGGGATCAGGGAGCTGCTTGAGGAGACAGTGTGTCCTTTATAGGAGCTCAAGTGCTAAGCTGTGAGCTCCATTGTTCCATTCAGAGCTGCTGGGCAGATACGTTTAAATCTCCTGCAGCAGAACTTGTAACTGCCTTTTCTTCCCCAGGCACTCTGTCCTGGGAAGGTAGGGCTTTATTTATAAGTTTCAGCCTTTTTTCAGGGCTGCCCTGCCCAGCGAGGAGGCAGCCTAGTCACAGTCTGCCTGCAGAGGCTTTGCTGAGCTGCTGTGGGCTCCGCCCAGCTGCCTTATGAACTGCCCTGCAGTCCTGTTTATAGAGGTATAGTTAGAACTGCCTCGGCAACGATGGCCCACCTTTGTAATGGCAGACACTCTCTGTAATGGCGGACTGCCTCGGCAATGGCGGGCCACCTCGGCAATAGCGGACTACCTCCATAGTGGTGGACTGCCTTGGTAATGGTGAACACCCCTCCCCTACAGAGCTGGACCATCCCGGGTTCAGCTGTGCTTTTTGTGAAACTCTCAATCCAGAGCGTTTCAGATTGTTGGCTTTTGTGGGGGTGGGACCAGCTGAGTCTGGTCACCTGGCTCCCTGCCTCAGACCCCTTTTTTTTCAGTTGAATGGGAGACTCTGTCTCCCAGGCGTCCCAGTCACCAGTTGAAATGGCGCCTGGATTTGTGTGATTTTTTGTGTGTAGACCCACTGTGCCAGCTGAAACAGCCACTGGAGACTCGTGGTGCTTTTTCGCCCAGGAATCTCCTGGCCTAGTTCCCTGTTTCAGTCCCCTTTTATCAGTTGAATGGGCGACTCTGTCTCCCAGGCACTCGAGTCAACAGCTAAAACGGTGCCCAGACCCATGTTAGTATTTTGTGTGGAGACCCACCATGCCAGCCAAAACAGCTGTGCTGGCAACCTGTGGGACTCCTCCACCTGAGAATCTCCTGGTCTGTAGGCAATAAAAATCCGTCTGGAAATGCAGCGTCCACTCACCCTCCGCGCTCTTACTGGGAGCTGCAATCCAAAGCTGCTCCTAATCGGCCATCTTGGATCCCTCCTAATTTTTGTATTTTTAATAGAGATGTTGTTTCACCATGTTGGCCAGGCTGGTCTCAAACTTCTGACCTCAGGTGATCCACCCACCTCAGCCTCCCAAAGTGCTGGGATTAATGGTGTGAGCCAACACACCTGGCCTATTTTAATTTTGAGACAGGGTTTCATTCTCTCCTCTGAGTTGGAGTGCGGTGTCACAGTCACAGCTCACTGTAACCTCGACCTCCCAGGCTTACGTGACCCTCCCACTTTAGCCTCCCAGGTAGCTGGGACTACAGGTGCACGCCATCATGCCCAACTAATTTTTTAAATTTTTTTGCAGACATGGGGTCTTACTATGTTGCCCAGGCTAGTCTAAAACTCCTGGGCTCAGCTGGGCGCAGTGGCTCATGCTGATAATCCCAGCACTTTAGGAGGCTGAGGTGGGTGGATCACGAGGTCAGGATATCGAGACCATCCTGGCCAAAATGGTGAAACCCCATCTCTACTAAAAATACAAAAAATTAGCTGGGTCAGGTGGCGTGCATCTGTAGTCCCAGGTACTAAGGAGGCTGAGGCAGAAGAATCGTTTGAACTTGGGAGATGGAGGTTGCAGTGAGCCAAGATCACGCCACTGCACTCCAGCCTGGTGATAGAGTGAGACTCCATCTCAAAAAGCAAATTAAAACAAAAAAACCTCCTGGGCTCAAGCCATCCTCCTTGGTCTCTCAAAGTCCTGGGATTACCGATGTGAGTCATTGTACCCAGCCACTTCAACTCTTTAGACAAAACTTAAGTTTTTCAACCAATTGCCAATCAGAAAACCTTTGAATCACCTGTAACCTATAAACTTCCCTGGAGTTGTCCTGGCCTTATGGGCTGAACCAACGTGTACCTTACGTGTATTGATTGATGTCTTTGCTTGTAACCTCTGTCTCCCTAAAATGTATAAAACCAAACTGTAAGCCAACCATCTCTCAGGCACACTTTCTCAGGACCTCTTGAGACTGTGCCCCAGGCCATGGTCATTCACAGTGGCTCAGAATAAACCTCCTGAACTATCTTACAGAGTTGTTTTTGTTTTTTGGCTTTTTTTCGGTCAACATAGATCATTTACTTGGCCCCTTAACTCCAACAGAAATTCCAGATTTGCCTTTGGAATCAGGGGACTGAGCTCCCTGATTTCCCAACTCTGGGATTTAGAATAAGTCACTTTCCCTATTGAAACCTCTGTTTTCTTCATCTGGGAATGGTGCAGGCACTCACATAGGTTTGAGGAGGCCACCAGGGCTGGTAGCTCTTCACTTGTGTCCAGTGTCCCATGCACCTCCCTGGCATAGCACCACCCCCCTCTGCAGCACCAGCCCACCTAGGGCTCCCCACACCTACGTATCTGGGCCTGATGTCCCTCACGCAATCTCTGCCTCCACTGCACCAAAGGCGGAGCCCCACATGGTGACTCCTACATTGCTCTGACAGCACAGACCTCCATCTGCCTGGAACGGCCTCCCACCTTCCTCATCAAGTCCTGTTTTCTTGCAAGATGACACCCACACACCCCAGCCATCCAGTTGCCGAGGGCTGGCCAAGCAGTTCCAACATGCCCCTTGGGTGGTCTGGTGTGTGTATTTCTCCAGCTCCCCTGGGTCTGGGCCTGGGTCAGCCCTTTACATACACAGAGTTCCCAACAAGTAGCTTCCAGATGGCCTGGTGAGGCTGCAGGCCAAATTTCCAAGACCATGCCCCGCACCTCCACTCCATCCCCCAAGGACAAAAGCCTCCTTAATTGCAATGTCCAAACCCTGCTGCCCCTGTCTTCACCGATCCTCCCCACAGCCAATCCCTGCCCGTCCTGCCCATGCCATCTGCTTGCTTCTGCCTTCCCAGACCAGCTGCAGTCATACTTCACCCAGCCATGGTCAGCCTGGTCACAATTTACACTGGAGTGGTTAGGCTCAAGTGCTGGCACACACATTTTCCTTTGTCAGACCTTTGCTCCTGGGGATGTGGTCCTTTTAAGACGGACCCTGGTTTTGGCTGTCAGATGAGAACTGCTTCCAGCAATGAGGAATACTGTCCAAGGAGTTCAAGACCACCCTGACCAATACGTTGATAGCTTGTCTCAAAAAAAATTTTTTAGGCAAGACGCAGTGGTTTACGCCTGTAATCCCAGCACTTTGGGAGGCCAAGGCTAGCAGATCACTAGGTAAAGAGATCGAGACCATCCTGGCCAACATAGTGAAACCCCGTCTCTACTAATAATACAAAAATTAGCCAAGTTTGGTGGTGCATACCTGTAGTCCCAGGTATTCCAGAGGCTGAAGCAGGAGAATCATTTGAACACAGGAGGCAGAGGTTGCAGTGAGCCAAGATCATACCACTGCACTCCATCCTGGCAACAAAGCGAGACTGTGTCAAAAAACAAATTTTGGGGGAAAAATTACCTGGGCATGGTGGCACATGCTTATAGTCTCAGCTACCCAGAAGGAGGATCACTTGAGCCCAGGAGTTTGAAGCTGCAGTGATCCGTGATTGCACCTCTGCACTCCAGCCTGGGTGACAGAGGGAGACCCTGACTTAAAAAAAAATGTTTTTTAAATAATGCTATCCAAGAAGTGGGTTTCCTACAGGCACTCTTGGCCCCAACTAATGTTCCTCCATTTTGCCAAAAAGGTGAGAACTGGCCTCTTATGGGTGGGGCAGTGCTGCCCTGACCTAGGCGTCGTGTGTGCCACTGGCTGGGGTTGGTGTCACAGGCAGTAAGGGAATTTACCGAGACAGTCAGAGGTGAAGAATGGCAGATTTATTCGTGAAAATACAAAGATACATTGCAAGGTTGCAATGGGCAGCACAGCAGAGAAGGGGCTGTCTGCAAAGAGGCAGGGCTGGAGGGAAGTTTTATAGAGTTGTGCTGGAGAAAGCTATGTACAGAAAGAGGTTGTACTTCTGGGGCTACATGCAGAGCAAGGTATTTGGGCACACAATGATGTGCCATCGGGCTGTCTGTGATTAGCTATCTCTTGGAACGGTTGTTCCCCACCACCTGGGACCCCTTCCTCAGTGCTGCTTACTTATCAGGACTCCACACTAGGGTGAAAGCAACTTTGGATGCCACAGTCACCAGATTATCCTTCCTCATTCCAGCCATTTCATCTTTTTTTTTCTCCCACATTTTTCTTGAGACATAATTAAAATACCATAAAATTCACTTGGGGTTCATAATTCAATCGTTTTAGCATATTCAGAGTTGGGCAGTCATCACCTCGCAGGTTTAGAGCACTTGCATCACGTGAAAAGAAATCCTTGTTGGGCACGGTGGCTCACACCTGTAATTTCCCAGCACTGTGGGAGGCTGAGGTGGGCGGATCACGAGGTCAGGAGTTCAAGACCATCCTGACCAACATGGTGAAACTGTCTCTACTAAAAATACAAAACTTAGGTAGGTGTAGCACCTGTAATCCCAGCTACTCAGGAGGCTGAGGCAGGTGAATCGCTTGAACCCGGGAGGCAGAGGTTGCAGTGAGCCGAGATTGCACCACTGCACTCCAGCCTGGGCAACAGAGTGAGACTCCGTCTCAAAAAAGAAAAGAAAAGAAAAGAAATTCTTTACTCATTATCAGTAATTTTCCATCTCTACACTCCCCCAAGCCCTAGGCAACCATTGATTTATTTTGTCTCTATAGATTTGCCTATTCCGGAAATTTTTTTTTTGAGATGGAGTCTCTGTAGCCCATGCTGGGGTGCAGTGGCACATCTCAGCTCACCCCCCAGGAGGCACTCACACTCGCCTCCGGGTCTGGTTCAAGCAATTCTCCTGCCTCAGCCTTCCGAGTAGCTGGGATTACAGGCACGTTCCCAGCTAATTTTTGTATTTTTAGTAGAGATGGGGTTTCACCATGTGGGCCAGGCTGGTCTTGAACTCCTGACCTCAGATGATCCACTACCTCAGCCTCCCAAAGTGCTGGGATTACAGGCGTGAGCCACAGCACCCAGCCAAAAAAATGTTTTTTGAGACAGGATCTCATATATTTCTTTATATATATATAAAGAAATGTTATCCCTTCCCAACTTCCTACCCCACACTGTCCCTCCCCTAGTCCCCCCAACAGACCTCAGTGTGTGATGCTCCCCTCCCTGTGTCCATGTGTTCTCATTGTTCAACACTCGCCTATGAATGAGAACATGCAGTGTTTGATTTTCTGTTCTTGTGTCAGTTTTGCTGAGAATGATGATTTCCAGGTTCATGGACATCCCTACAAAGGACACAAACTCATGTTTTATAGCTGCATAGTATTCTGTGGTGTATATGTGCCACATTTTCCCTGTCCAGTCTATAATCGATGGGCATTTGGGTTGGTTCCAAGTCTTTGCTATTGTAAACAGTGCTGCAATGAACATTCATGTTCATGTGTCCTTATAATAGAATGATTTATAATCATTTGGTTATATACCCAGTAATGGGATTGCTGGGTCAAATGGAATTTCTATTTTTAGGTCCTTGAGGAATCGCCACACTGTCTTCCATAATGATTGAACTAATTTACACTCCCACCAACAGTGTAAAAGTGTTCCTATTTCTCCACATCCTCTCCAGCATCTGTTGTCTCCAGATTTTTTAATGGTCGCCATTCTAACTGACTTAAGATGGTATCTCAATGTAGTTTTGATTTGCATTTCTCTAATGACCAGTGATGATGAGCATTTTTTAATATGTTTGTTGGCCTTACATATGTCTTCTTTTGAAAAGTGTCTGTTCATATCCTTCACCCACAATGGGTTTGTTTGTTTTTTTCTTGTAAATCTGTTTTAGTTCTTTGTAAATTCTGGATATCAGCCCTTTGTCAGATGGGTAAACTGCAAAAATTTTTTCCCATTCTGTTGGTTGTCAATTCACTCTAATGACTGTTTCTTTTGCTGTTCAGAAGCTCTGGAGTTTGATTAGATCCCACCTATCTATTTTGGCTTTTGTTGCCAATGCTTTTGGTGTTTTAGTCATGAAGTCCTTGCCTATGCCTATGTCCTGAATGGTTTTGCCTAGATTTTCTTCTAGGGTTTTTATGGTGTTAGGTCTTATGTTTAAGTCTTTAATCCATCTGGAGTTAATTTTAGTGTAAGGTGTCAGGAAGGGGTCCAGTTTCTGCTTTCTGCACATGGCTAGCCAGTTTTCCCAACACCATTTATTAAACAGGGAATCCTTTCCCCATTGCTTGTTTTT
>NW_022437159.1:613789-622530 GCF_009761245.1 Sapajus apella
TTGCCTCCGAGGCCTCTGTTCTGTACCATTGGTCTATATCTCTGTTTTGGTACTAGTACCATGCTGTTTTGATTATTGTAGCCTTGTAGTATAGTTTTAAGTCGAGTAGCATGATGCTTCCAGCTTTGTTCTTTTTGCTTAGAATTGACTTGGCTATGTGGGCTCTCTTTTGGTTCCATATGAAGTTTAAGGTGCTTTTTTCCAGTTCTGTGAAGAAGGTCATTGGTAGCTTGATGGGGATAATGTTGAATCTGTAAATTACTTTGGGCAGTATGGCCATTTTCACAATACTGATTCTTCCTAACCATGAGCATGGAAAGTTTCTCCGTTTGTGTCCTCTCTTATTTTGTTGAGCAGTGGTTTGTAGTTCTCCTTGAAGAGGTCATTGACATCCTTTGTCAGTTGTATTCCTAGGTATTTTATTATCTTTGTAGCAATTGTGAATGGCAGTTCATTCTTGATTTGGCTCTCTTTAAGTCTGTTATTGGAGTACAGGAATGCGTGTGATTTTTCACATTAGTTTTGTATCCTGAGAGTTTGCTGAAGTTGCTTATCAGTTTAAGGAGATTTTGGGCTGAGACGATGGGGTCTTCTAAATATACAATCATGTTGTCTGCAAATAGAGACAATTTGACTTCCTCCTTTCCTAATTGAATACCCTTTATTTCTTTTACTTGCCCGATTGCTCTGGCTAGAACTTCTAGTACTATATTGAATAGGAGTGGTGAGAGAGGGCATCCTTGTCTAGTGCCAGATTTCAAAGGGAATGCTTCCAGTTTTCGCCCATTCAGTATGATACTGGCTGTGGATTTGTTGTAAATAGCTTTTATTATTTTGAGATATGTTCTGTTGATACCTAGTTCATTGAGAGTTTTTAGCATAAAGGGCTGTTGAATTTTGCCCAAGGCCTTCTCTGTGTCAATTGAGATAATTGTGTGGTTTTTGTCTTTGGTTCTGTTTATGTGATAGATTACGTTTATGGACTTGCGTATGTTGAACCAGCCTTGTGTCACCAGGATGAAGCCTACTTGATCGTGATGGATAAGCTTTTCGATGTGCTGTTGCAAACAGTTTACCAGTATTTTATTGAAGATTTTTGCATCTATGTTCATCATGGATATTGGCCTGAAGTTTTCTTTTCTTGTTGAGTCTGCCGGCTTTTGGTATCAGGATGATGTTGATCTCATAAAATGATTTGGGGAGGATTCCCTCTTTTTGGATTGTTTGGAATAGTTTCAGAAGGAGTGATACCAGCTCCTCTTTGTGTGCCTTGTAGAATTCGGCTGTGAACCCATCTGAACCTGGGTTTTTTTGGTTGATAGGCCATTAATTGGTGCCTCAACTTCAGCTCTCGTTATTGGTCTATTCAGTGTTTCGACTTCTTCCTGGTTTAGGCTTGGAAGGGTACAAGTGTCCAAGAATTTATCCATTTCTTCCAGGTTTACTAGTTTATGCGCATAGAGTTTTTTGTAGTAATCTCTGATGGTGGTTTGTATTGGTGTGGAATCTGTGGTGATATCCCCTTTATCATTTTTTATTGCATCTATTTGATTCTTCTCTCTTTTCTTTTTTATAAATCTGGCTAGTGGTCTATCTATTTTGTTGATCTTTTTGAAAAACCAGCTCCTGGATTAATTGATTTTTTGAAGGGTTTTTTTGTGTCTCTATGTCCTTCAGTTCTGCTCTGATCTTAGTTACTTCTTGTCTTCTCCTAGCTTTTGAGTTTTTTTTAATCTTGCTTCTCTAGTTCTTTCAATTTTGACAATAGAGTATCTATTTTAGATCTTTCCCTGCTTCTCATGTGGAAATTTATTGCTATAAATTTTCCTCTAATCACTGCTTTAAATGTGTCCCAGAGATTCTGGTACGTTGTGTCTTTGTTCTCGTTGGTTTCGAAGAACATCTTTATTTCTGCCTTCATTTCATTGTTTATCCAGTCAACATTCAAGAGCCAGTTGTTCAGTTTCCATGAAGCTGTGCGGTTCTGAGTTAGTTTCTGAATTCTGAATTCTAACTTGATTGCACTGCGTTCTGAGAGACTGTTTATGATTTTTGTTCTTTTGCATTGGCTGAGGAGTGATTTACTTCCGTTTATGTGGTCACTTTTAGAGTAGGTGTGATGTGGTGCTGAGAAGAATGCATATTCTGTGGATTTGGGGTGGAGAGTTCTGTAAATGTCTATTAGGTTTGCTTGGTCCAGATCTGAGTTCAAGTCCTGGATATCCTTGTTGATTTTCTGTCTCATTGATCTGTCTAATATGGACTGTGGGTGTTAAAGTCTCCCACTATTATTGTGTGGGAGTCTAAGTCTGTAGGTCATTAAGAACTTGCTTTATGGGTGCTCCTGTATTGGGCACGTACTTATGTAGGATCATTAGCTCTTCATGATGCATTGATCCTTTTACCATTATGTAATGCCATTCTCTGTCTCTTTTGATCTTTGTTGGTTTAAAGTCTATTTTATCAGAGACTAGGATTGCAACTCCTGCTTTTTTTTTTGCTCTCCATTTGCTTGGTAGATCTTCCTCCATCCCTCTATTTTTTTTTTCTTTTTTGAGACGGAGTTTCGCTCTTGTTACCCAGGCTGGAGTGCAATGGCACGATCTCGGCTCACCACAACCTCTGCCTCCCGGGTTCAAGCCATTCTCCTGCCTCAGCCTCCCGAGTACCTGGGACTACAGGCGTGCACTACAATGCCCAGCTAATTTTTGTATTTTTGGTAGAGATGGGGCTTCACCATGTTGACCAGGATGGTCTTGATCTCTTGACCTCATGATCCATCTGCCTTGGCCTCCCAAAGTGCTGGGATTATAGGCGTGAGCCACAGCACCTGGCCCATCCCTCTATTTTGAGTCTATGTGTATCCTTGCATGTGAGATGGGTTTCCTGGATACAGCATAGTGATGGGTTTTGACTTTTTATCCAATTTACCAGTCTGTGTCTTTTGATTGGGGCATTTAGCCCATTTACATTTAGGGTTAATATTGTTATGTGTGAATTTGATCCTGCCATTTTGATGCTAGCTGGCTGTTTTGTCTGTTAGTTGATGCACGTTCTTCATTGTGTCCATGCCCTTTACCATTTGGTATGTTTTTGGAGTGGCTGGTACTGGTTGTTCCTTTCTATGTTTAGTGCTTCTTTCAGGAGCTCTTGTAAAGCAGGCCTGGTGGTGATGAAATCTCTGAGTAATTGCTTGTTCATAAAGGATTTGGTTTCTCCCTGGCTTATGAAGCTTAGTTTGGCTGGATATGAAATTCTGGGTTGAAAGTTCTTTTCTTTAAGGATGTTGAATATTGGCCCCCACTCTCTTCTGGCTTGTAGGGTTTCTTCTGAGAGATCCTCTGTGATTCTGATGGGCTTCCCCTTTGTGGGTAACCTGACCTTTCTCTCTGGCTGCCCTTACCATTTTTTCCTTCATTTCAACCCTGGTGAATCTGACGATTATGTGCCTTGGGGTTGCTCTTCTTGAGGAATATTTCTGTGGTGTTCTCTGTATTTCCTGGACTTGAATGTTGGCCTCCCTTGCTAGGTTGGGGAAGTTCTCCTGGATGATATCCTGGAGAGTGTTTTCCAGCTTGGATTCATTCTCTCTGTCACATTCGGGTACACCTGTCAAACGTAGATTAGGTCTTTTCACATAATCCCATATTTCTTGGAGACTTTGTTCATTTCTTTTTACTCTTTTTAATCTAATCTTGCCTTCTCATTTTACTTCATTGAGTTGATCTTCAATCTCTGATATCCTTTCTTCTGCCTGGTCTATTCGGCTATTCAAAATTGTGTGTGCTTCGCAAAGTTCTCCTGTTGTGTTATTCAGCTCCATCAATTCATTTATCTTCCTCTCTAAGCTGTTTATTCTCATTAGCATTTTGTCAAACCTTTTTTCAAGGTTCTTAGTTTCTTTGCATTGGGTTACAACATGTTCTTTTAGCTTGGAGAAATTTGTTATTACCCACCTTCTGAAGCCTGTTTCTGTGAATTCATCACACTCAGTCTCCATCCAACCTAGTTCCCTTTTTGGTGAGGAGTTGTGATCCGTTGGAGGAGGAGAGGCATTGTGGTTTTGGATATTTTCATCCTTTTTGCACTGTTTTCCTCCCATCTGTGTCAGTTCATCTACCTGTGGTCTTTGTGGTTGGTGATTTTCAGATGGAGTCTCTGAGTGGACATCCTTTTTGTTGCTGATGTAGTTATTTCTTTCTGTTTCTTAGTTTTACTTCTAACAGTCAGGCCCCTCTGCTGTAGGACTGCTGAGGTCCATTCCAGACCCTGCTTGCTGGGGATCACCTGCAGTGGCTGTAGAACAGTAAGGGTTGCTGCCAGTTTCTTCTTCTGTTATCTTTGTCCCAGAAGGATACCCACCAGATGTCAGCCTTAGCTCTCCTTTATGAGGTGTCCCTTTGGATATACAGTGGTCAGGGAGCTGCTTGAGGAGACAGTCTGTCCCTTATAGGAGTTCAAGTGTTCAGCTGTGACCTCTGTTGATCTGTTCAGAGCTGCTGGGCAGGTATGTTTACACCTGCTGCTGAGGAACTCATAACTGCCTTTTCTTTCCCAGGTGCTCTGTCCTGGGAAGGTAGGGCTTTATTTATAAGTTCCTGTCATTCTGCTGCCTTTTTTCAGAGATGCCCTGCCCAGCGAGGAGGTAGACTAGTCGCAGTCTGCCAGCAGAGGCATTGCTGACCTGCCGTGGGCTCTGCCCCTCTGCTGTGTGAACTTCCTTGCAGTTTTGTTTATAGAGGTATAGTTAGAGCTGCCTTGGTAATGGCAGTCTGCCTCAGTAATGGCAGACTGTCTCTGTAATGGCAGACTGCCTCGGTAATGGCGGGCTGCCTCGGTAGTGGTGGACTGCCTTGGTAATGGCAGACACCCTTCCCCCCACAGAGCTGGACTGTCCTGGGTCCAGCTGTGCTTGCTGTGAAATTCTCAATCCAGAGTGTTTCAGATTGCTGATCTTTGTGGGGGTAGGACCAGGCAAGCCAGATCACCTGGCTCCCTGTTTCAGCCCCCTTTTTATCAGTTGAACAAGTGACTCTGTCTCCTAAGTGTTCCAGTCGCCAGTTGAAAGGCGCCCGGATTTGTGTGAGTTTTTGTGCAGAGATCCCCTGCACCAGCTGAAACAGCCATGCTGGAGACTTGTAGTGCTTTTCCACCTGGGAATCTCCTGGTCTGCGGGCAGTAAAATTTTGTTTGGAAATGCGGTGATCACTCACCCTCTGCGTTTTTGCTGGGAGCTGCAATCCAGAGCTGTTCTTATTCAGCCATCTTGGATTGGTCCTTCTTATTTCTTTTTTCTTTTCTCTTTCTGTGTTTTGTTTTGGAGACAAGGTCTCCGTATGTTGACTAGGCTGGATTCGAACTCATGGGAAGAAGCAATCCTCCCATCTCAGCCTCCCTGAGTAGCCAGGACTATAAGGACACACTGTCATCCCCAGCTCAACATATACTTTTATTTATATATTTCGTTTTTAAAAATTTATTTTTGGCTGGGCTCGGTGACTCATGCCTGTAATCCCAGCAATTTGGGAGGCCAAGGCGGGCGAATCACCTGAGGTCGGGAGTTTTAGACCAGCCTGACTAACATGAAGAAATCCCGTCTTTACTAAAAATACAAAATTAGTCAGTGGCGCATGCCTGTAGTCCCAGCCACTTGGGATGTTGAGGCAGGAGAATCGCTTGAGCCCAGGAGGCGGAGATTGTGGTGAGCCAAGATCGTGCCATTGCACTCCAGTCTGGGCAACAAGAGTGAAACTCTGTCTCAAAAAAAAAATAAAAATAAAAATAAATTTTTTTTGGCACTAAAGCAAATGCAAAAAATTACTTTTTATTTTTTTGAAACAGGGTCTCACTCTGTCACCCAGGGTGGAGTGCAGTGGTGCAATCTCAGCTCACTGCAACCTCTACCTCCTGGGTTCAAGCAATTTTCCTGCCTCAAGTAACTGGGATTACAAGGCGTGCACCACCACACCTAGCTAATTTTCTTATTTTTAGTAGAGACAGGGTTTTACCATGTTGGCCAGGATGGTATCAATGACAAGGTCAAAAAAAAAAATTTTAGAAACAAAGTCTCATCCTGTCACACAGGCTGAAGTGCAGTTATAAGTGAGTACCTTTATTTATCTAAGGAATTATTTTATTTTTGAGACAGTGTTCCTTTATCACCCAGGCTGTAGTGCAGTGGCACAGTCTCAGCTCACTGCAGGCCACCCTCCCACCTCCCAATCCCTGCCCCGCCTCCCAGGTTCAAGCGATTCTCCTGCCTCAGCCTCTGGAGTAGCTGGGAATACAGGCGCCCACCACCACTCCCAGCTAATTTTTAATTTTTTTTTATTTTTCATAGAGACAGGTCTCACTGTGTTAGCCAGTATGGTCTCAATCTCCTGACCTGATGATCTGCCCACCTCGGCCTCCCAAAGTGCTGGGATTACAGGCCTGAGCCATTGTGCCCAGCCCGCCTCCTCTTTCTCGCACCGCAATTGTAAAACCTGCCTATGTGGGAGCCGGCCAGGCCATATCTTCCTCTTTGTTTCTTTTCTGCCTGCTTTATATGAGTGTGTATGTGTGTGTTTATGTGTACGTACAGGTATTTTGTTATGTGCTGTGGCTACAAGTTACCAAATTGGCTTAAAGTTAAGGAGTATTCATAAATTAAGTAAAGTCTTTTTTTTTTTTTTTTTTTGAGACGGAGTTTTTGCTCTTGTTACCCAGGCTGGAGTGCAATGGCGTGATCTCGGCTCACCGCAACCTCCGCCTCCTGGGTTCAGGCAATTCTCCTGCCTCAGCCTCCCGAGTAGCTGGGATTACAGGCACGCGCCACCATGCCCAGCTAATTTTTTGTAGTTTTAGTAGAGACGGGGTTTCACCATGTTGTTGACCAGGATGGTCTTGATCTCTTGACCTTGTGATCCACCCGCCTCGGCCTCCCACAGTGCTGGGATTACAGGCTTGAGCCACCGCGCCCGGCCTAAGTAAAGTCTTTAATAAGTAAGCTGGCTTTAAAATTATTGGCAAAATAATATGAGAAATGTCTTAGGAGCTGTCAACATACATTTTCATTTGGATTTATTGATCAAGTGGTTTCATGTTTATCTCTGCCAGATATTGTTAGGTGTCAAAATTTTGCATAAGAGTTACAAAACTATAATGCAAAATTTTTATCCAAACAGAATTATCTTTGTGAAATTTTTGATAAATAAGACCTTTAATATTGTTTAATGAAAACAGCTAGGTTAGGCTCCTGCCTGTAATCTCAACACTTTGGGAGGCCAAGGTGGGAGGCTCGCTTGAACTCAGGAGTTTAAGACCAGCCTGGGCAACATAGTGAGACCCTGTCTCTAAAAAAAAAGGAAAAGAAGGCCGGGCGAGGTGGCTCACACCTGTAATCCCAGCCCTTTGGGAGGCTGAGGCAGGTAGATCACGAGGTCAGGAGATGGAGAGCATCCTGGCCAACATGGTTAAACCCTGTTTTTACTAAAAATACCAAAATTAGCCAGGCGTGGTGGCGGGCACCTGTAGTTTCAACTACTCCAGAGGCTAAGGCAGGAGAACCACTTGAATCCAGGAGGCAGAGGTTGCAGTGAGCCAAGGTCACTCCACTGCACCCCAGCCTGGTAACAGAGGGAGACTCTGTCTCAAAAAAATAAAAAAAGGAAAACAAAAAGAATAGAACAGCAGCTAAGCCTAGGCTGGGCACGGTGGCTCACACCTGTAATCCCAGCACTTTGAGAGGCCAAGGTAGCTGGATCACCTGAGGTCAGGAGCTTAAGACCAGCCTGGCCAACATGGTGAAAACCCTGCCTCTACTAAAAATACAAAAATTAGCCAGGTGAGGTGGCAGGCGCCTGTAATCCCAGCTACTCAGGAGGCTGAGACAGGAGAATTGCTTGAACCCAGGAGTCAGAGGTTGCAGTGAGCCAAGATTGTGCCATTGCACTCTAGTGACAGAGCAAAACTCTATCTCAAAAAAAAAAAAAAAATCCAAATCAAACATATGTTGTCAGAAAAATAGAAACTTAGTCTGGGCACGATGGCTCACACCTGTAATCCCAGCACTTTGGGAGGCTGAGGGGCACAGATCACTTGTGGTCAGGAGTACAAGACCAGCCTGGCCAATAGGGTGAAACCCCATCTCTACTAAAAATACAAACATTAGCCAGGTGTGATGATGGGCGCCTGTAATCCTAGTCACTTGGGAGGCTGAGGCAGGAGAATCACTTGACTTGAACCTGGGAGGCAGAGTTTGCAGTGAGCCAAGATAGCACCACTGCACTCCACCCTGGGTGACAGATACTCTGTCTCAAAAAAAAAGAAACATTAATGCCTTTTGGGTCATTTATTTAAAGATTCTTGGTAAAGTAAAATACAAACATCTTCAAAATTTATACATTTGGGCCAGGCATGGTGGCTCACGACTGTAATCTCAGCACTTTGGGAGGCCAAGGCAGGCGGATCACCTGAGGCTGGAAGTTTGAGACCAGCCTGGCCAACATAGTGAAACCTCATCTCTACTAAAAATACAAAAATTAGCCAGTTGTGATGGCATGTGCCTGTAATCCCAGCTACTCGGGAGGCTAAGGCAGGAGAATTGTTTGAACCTGGGAGGTAGAGGTTGCATGCCACTTCACTTCAGCCTGGGCAACAGAGCAAAACTCTGTCTCAAATATATATATATATATATATATATACACACACACATGTATATAAAATGTTTATATATATATATATATATACACACACACATA